>NC_073744.1:21634049-21934049 GCF_029784135.1 Toxorhynchites rutilus septentrionalis
TTTTTTAATTTTGTACATAGGGTGTCAGATCCCGAATAACAATTTTCATTATAATACTACCAATTTTAATTATGTAAAAAGAAGAACTTTTTTTTAAATTGTAATTTGAATAAAGATGTCTGATTAAGATATAACGTACGGCAAAGTTATTATAAAACCATTGATATATGTAGTAGAAATAATATTTAAAATACACTGTTAAAAATAATTACTCAAAAATTTTATTCAATGTTAAAACTCTTGTATCTTAATATGAAACGTTCACAAATGTTTACGGAATTCACTAGGCTAAAAACTCGTCTGCAAACATTAGAACTTACTGCGATATTTGCAGAATTACAGTCGATTTTGTAAAGCACTGTAAAAATCTTGTTTGTGGCACCTTTTTCAAATCGATTCAAAAATTTAAATATTTTTTTTCGTCAATGTAGTAAATTATCCTTGTGCAAAATTTATTGAAGTTTTAAAAACTGCCTTTCGATTTGCGGTGCGAAGGTTGTTTTTTGAATAATTCATTATCAAAGACGAAGGGGCAATTTTTCATTCAAACTGAAATATCTCTGTATGGGAAGGTCCTAGGAACCAAATGAAAGCTGGTTGTTCCCTGTGGGCCACAATATCGTGAAGAAAAAATATAAGATGAAATGAAGACAAAATAAAGATATGTACGTAAAATATTCTAATATTTGAAAGTTGTAGTTTCAAAATGATGTACATCTATATGTGTTGTTGCGGCCAGGATGGATAAATCGGTTGCGAAAAGAAAAGAAAACACATTTAATTCTTCCAGTCACTTTATTCACTAAATTTATAAACATAATCACTTAACACAAAAAATCACACCCACGCTAATCATAATCCTACGCATATCCTGGATCCACACCTGAAAAAGGGATCAAAAGGTGCATTGTATACCAAATAATACTTTACGCGACTTACCTTTTTCACCAGACACAAAACCTGATACAACATTAATTGTTTCACCACACATAATACACAAAACAACAACATGACAAAACAACGTATAAACAATCACAAACAATAACCAGCGAATTGTCAAAAGACAGGATGGCGTAGCCAGTCTACTCTCATCCACTACTCTTCGGAACTCTGCTCAGAAATTATCTGGGCGGAGACATTTGCTGTTGACAGGATACTCTACTCAACTCTTCAGACACCTTTCTGGGCGGAGACATGTGTGGATTTTTCACGAAGTTACAGCATGTCTAAAATCACTTGAAATTTATTACTGCGCGCTCTGTTCCTCTATTTTTTAGTCGAGTGTATATAGTTTTTAATTTAAAATCCCATGAATATTCCATTTTCATATATATTCTTTCAAATAGCTAAGATTACTCAAAGTATTGAAACTACACATATTTTCAAAAAATCATATCTTCATTTTAGAGAGATCAACACTGCACCATCACATGTCAAAAGAGTTTTCTAACAATAATATATACAGAAATATCGAAGGGTGGGTCTTTCAAGACACAAAAGTTTTTAACATTAAATTCAATTTTTGAGTAATAATTTTCAACAGTGTATTTTAAATATTATTTTTTTCTAAATGGTTCAATGATTTCCTAACTGCCGTACGTCATATTTGAAATTCACAATATGATAATGAAAATCGTGATTTTAGATAGTTTCCATCATAAGTACCAAGTTTTAAAAACATCGGTGAGGATCGAGTATGCGCCTGGCTGATTTGGCATGAAATTGCTCAATAAAAAAAATCTGACAAATTGTTTGTCCATAGCTGACACCTACCGGCAAAAGAAACGAACTAAACATACGCGGTATACTCAGCACATGCATGATAAGCTTTCCTCCCTAAAACACATATGCTTTTGAACTGGGTGTATCTGGCTGCGTACGTGATTTGGATGGGAACGTTAAAGCAAAACGTTACGAAACGTTTCATGATATGTGACGGATGGGAGAGAAAGTGGCAGGCGTGAATGGTTCGTGTCCATGATGCATGAAGCGTAAAGAATGGTCGAAATGTGTTTTGGAGCTTTCGAATCCAAGAATGCACAGAGACTAATCCACCCTTGAATAATTGCAGTAAATTTTACGATTGTTAACATGTTGAGCCCCGGATTGTTCTTGCCACGCTTTCCATTCAGTCCGCATCAGTCCGTATTTTCACAATATCAGTGTCGGTCCCCGCTCCCAAAGATATTCATCGCATAAAAAAAAAATTGAAATTCGACTAGGAAGTACAGGTCGGACTCGATTATATATAATCGCAGTTTCACTTTTAACGTTAATTTTCGAATCCAATACATAATCGAATCACAAACAAGCTATTTTTCTATTAATGTTTGACATTATTACATTAATGAAAAAATGGTTTTCTTGGGATTCGATTATGTATAGGATTTGAAAATAATTGTTGAAAAAAAAACGGTCGACTATATATAATCGAGTCCGACCTGTAGTCATATATCGTAAAACATTTTAAAGTAAACCTCGTTCTCTTCTATTTCATTATTTTGTACCTGACTGTGGGTCTTAGCGATTAACGTTTTCTAACGAAAAGCTCAACATCAGTCCCTAGGTACTGACACGGGACTCAACGTGTTAAACTAATAAAACAATTCCACGCCGAATTACCCGAAACCAGACGATTTTGACCCAACTTTCGAAGATTTTTGACTGCTACCCAAAATATAAATTTTTATTATTTTGTGGCCAATTTTAATTTCGACTGATTTTTTTTGAAGCGTATTCTCATTTGACATTTTTTCCAAAGAATGTTGAAATCCAGCTACCTGATAAAAGATGACCGTTGGAAAGTTAGCTTTCTAGAAAAAAAAACCATATTGAAAATATTCAATGAACTTTTTTAAAATTGGGTTTAATTAAAAAAAAATACTGACATTAAAAACTTTTTTTAACAGTATTTATTTTATATATTCTAATTGTTCAAATATAACAAAGCTTGAGAGTGGGGCAATGCCGGGCTTACCGAAATGGGAATATATAGTTCTTTACATCTAAGGTTTCGAAATCGTAAAGAAATTTCATTAAGCATTTTAATCTCGTAAATCATAAACTTTTAAATATCTCGTTAACAGTTACTCTTTGGATAAATTCAGCAGAATCTCAATTTGAATATAATTCACGTTTTAAGTAAGTTTCTGCAATGTATTTGCAATTTAAATCAACAATTTGACCTATATCTACTATATCTATTGAGGTGACTTCATACTTTTGGCTGTAATTTCCCAACGAAATCAAATATCGAAAAATCCTTTTAGGACTACATTTCTGAGGGCATGAAGTTCCCAAAAATGCAAAAAACAAAAATTTATTTTTTTCGATTTTCCAGACCGGGGTCCCTCCCTCAACAATCGATTAATTTTGCGAGGAATTCTTCTTGAATGGCATTATCGTTGTCAGTGGAAGATTCCGCCTTCTCAACGTTGATATTACTCGCATCATTTTCATCATCAAGTCGGAAGAAAAAAAAACAAGCACAGGATCATCCATGAGAGTGTGATAAAAAAAATTGAATTCTCAAAGCTTTTCAAAACCCTGACATCGCCATCTAACCCCTATTGAACTGACAAGATCTAACACATCGTATTCCCAGTGACATTCTAAGCTTGCGTTCCTCTGAGACGAGTTACCCACTAGCAATTCTGCTTGAGATTCTTCCTCACGAAATGACATTTCTATATTTCACATCTTAGCATAATTCATAGCAGGGACGTGAAGCTTTAACTGCGAAATCGTGCTGTTTTGACGATTTTCCCTTAATTTTATGGTTAATAAAGTAGGAAACCGAGTACTCGCGGTCGACTCGAGTTTAGAAGGGTGGCAGGCTTTCTTCAGGAAAATAAGACGCAAAGTAAATTTTTTTTTCATAAATTTAATTTTTGTATGTTTCGAATTGGCTCAAATTTTGCAGATGTATTCTTTATGATCAAAAAGGACAATGTGCATTATCGGTTTGCCATTTTGACTCCAGGTTTACTTTTGAGAAGAGCCTAAATAAAAATTGCTTGAAGACTTAAACAAAAAAAAATATCACATAGAAACGGTTGGTACGATTGGTTAGGTGCCTTGCGCAATGTTTTAGGTTATTATTGGAGCTATATGGAGAAAGTATACACTTTAAAAAAATATATATAGTTTATTTCGAAAATAGCACTTGAAACTCAATTTTCTGATTTTTTTATATATATTATGCTGCGGACAACTAATGCAGTTTATTGCACAGTGCGCAAAAATAGGAAAATAATGGACAAAAAAGTTATAACATTTTATTAAAGTTGAATTTTAAAAATTATTAAAATGTTTCTCACGATTGCTTTTAGATCCGATTTCAGGAAAATGTTCATAATTTCAAGTCAAGAAGGTGTGCGGCAAAATGTTGCTAAATGATACCGTTTCTGACATACAGTGATTTCAAAATAAAAATTACTGAAAATTTTCAACATTGGATCTTTTTCAAAGGTTTTCCGAGTCTTTTCAACCTGGCAGTAAATTTTCCGAAAAGAGTAGATGATTTTCGACTGCAATGTTTGAATTAATGAGGTGATGTGGTTAATTTTTATGGTATAAGGTTGCATCAAAAAATATACATTATAACGAATCTTATTATTTTGTTTATTCTTCGAGAAGAATTTTCTCCGAAAATAATCTTTTGATGTTTGAATTGTTTTGGATGCTGCAGCGCATAACAAATATTACTCCACTCATCAAGTTATTATTTTCGAACATATCCTATCGCCTCATTAATCCGAGCATTTTGGTCGAAAATTATCTACTCTTTTCGGAAAATTTACTTCTAGGTTAAAAAGACTCGAAAAACATTCAAAAACGACCAAAATTTAAAATTTTCAGTAAAATTTGCATATAATCACTTTATCTCAGAAACAGTAGCAGTAGGTTTTTTTTACATAACATATCCAACAATCAGACAAGTGTTTTTTTCGCTATTGAGTTATGATTATTCAAAGTTAACCGATGGTTCAAAAAACAATTTATCTACCACAACAATTCATAAATTTTAAACTACTGGAACGATTCAGATGGTCGACATACCAAATTTGGGATTTAGTTTTTTTAAACAAATTTTAGAAAAACATAGAAAAAATCGGATTTTTGTTTTTGTAATTATTGATTGTGTTAGTTTTTCATAGTTTTCTCAGTTGAAGATAGAGGGCGCTATATTTTTATTTGTTTTTTTCTGAAAAGCTGAGGGTTTGCTTACACACATGCGAATACATATATGCGAGAATCAGAGAGGTGTTTTGTTTTTTGTTTTTGAGTTATTGTTTTTCAAAGTTAACATGTTTTCAGTCTTCGTTCAATATTCCTATGCGACTAAACAAGATCAATGCGATTGTTATTCAATCTTTGCGATATTTTTTCAAATAAGACTTATTGGCTTCAATTTAATATGTCGATCATCTGAATCCGTTCAGTAGTTCAAAAGTTATGAATTGTTGTGGTGGACAAATTGTTTTTTTAAACCATCGGTTAAGTTATGATTTTTTGAAAAAAGTCATTTTTGAATAAAAGGGGAAAAATTATTTTTCGAACCACCTTCTTTGAAAAATCGTAACTCAATACAAAAAAAACGCCTCACTGATTTTTGGATATGTTATGTAAAAGAACCACAGCTTTCAAAGAAAAAATATAAAAAAATAAATGTTTCTCTAGGCCCTTCTCAAAAGAAGAGTCAAAATGGCACTCAGATGATGCAAATTGTTGATCATAAAGACTTCGTCTGCAACATTTCTACCAGAAAATACAAAAAATTCGACCTTCGAATTCAAATTGATGATTACACTAAATTCATAAATCTAGTCTTATATCTATTATGTATTAACATTTCAATTCATTATACTATTGATGGGAAAGGAACTCTTTGCTCGAAAAGGGTGGAAAAGGAGGAAAAGGAGGGTATAAGGACAATCACACACGAAGATCGATAGTTTTAAGGAAAACATAGATTTGGGACATTTAATCAAGGTTAACCTAGTAAACAAATCTTTCACCGGTAAATTGAACTGTCTTCCTCTACCCGGAGGGATTTTTTTCAATTTCGTTCTGGCGCTCAAACAACGTGATTGTTGTCGTGATAACCTTGGTCACAAACGCAGAGTTTGTTGCTGGCAAGACGAAGGTGTAGCGGGTCTAACGAACAGCGATTGGACATAAGTCGGGAGAATAAAGTTCCGACAAGTATACTATCTGCAACCAAATTTTTCAATAATGTCATTATTTGATGATAGTTCTAAAAAAAAAAGAAGATAAACATCAAGATTGTGTAACATTTACCTGAAACAACATTTGTAACGCATGGAAAAGCGTCTTTTGTATTGATTAAATTAATAGTTTTATAACATGATGGACTTGATGATGGAAATGGTACGATGGAATGATGGAAATTCGATTATAATTTTTACCCAGTCATTTCGATCACGTAGCCCATACACTTATGCGAAAGCTGTTAATTACAAGCAGCCATAAAATTAACTGAATGAGATATTGTAGTCCGTCAAACATCCATCCTGAAAGACAGATGATACATTGGAAGGATAATTATTAAAACGATACATTCGACGAAATTTTCTGTTGCGTCTGCCATTGTAAAACTTTTTTTTAATTATGCGTTATCCACACTAACGGAAGTTCAGGGTAATCCGCATAGCACGCAACTAAAACTATTACCGGTCGGACTCAATTATATACAGACTCGATTTTATATGGTTCGATTCTATACAATTTTGGACTCGATTATATACAGTTGGATTTTTTTTTACTTTTCAAATATGACTTATTTCAAGCAAAAATGTAACCTTTCAACGTTAAAGTGAAATTTAAGTGGTTGGTTTATGTACAGTGAGGTAAAAATCATGATTTTTTAAGGTTTTGCTCGAATTTTCACCAGGAATATTTCAACGAAATTAAGAAAGATAGAAGTTGGGTGTCAAAGAACATTATGTAGAGCGGTTAAAGAGCTTTAATTTAATTGATAGAAACAATCAAGTTTAATAGGAATTTTTAGGTTAATAGGAATGATAACACATTTTTCATCAAATATGATCGTCTATCACTCCCTGAGAGATTCTGGATATTTTTTTTTCATGTGAGAAATGTATTTTCTGATTTTGATGAATCAATCAGGATGAATCAAACATTAAATTCTTCTTTTATATAAAAAAAAAACAAACATATATGTATAAAAAACCAATAACAAAATTGTTTTGCTCGATCATATACAGAATTCGATTACAGTAAAAAGAAATCCGAGACTGTATATAATCGAGTTTGCCCGGTACTTATGTACTTCGAGACTAGTTTTCTAACACTCCAATATTCGATCAATGCAACTACACATTCTATTTCACTATAGTGGCGTTGGAAATGATTTTTTATTACATCAACAATTAGCAGTTGAATTGTAACAAGCGTAAATTGGTCTATAATTCCAATAGTTTGAACTAAATCAATCGGAGGTTAAAAATAGTTTTATAACACAGTGAGACCCTAGAGCTTTTACCTGAAACTAGTTTACCCGAATACCATTCATCCGGATAGTACATTTGCCAGTGTACCCGTGGCCGAGGGGTTAGCGTCTCACATTGAATTTAAATATTTACATTTGGTAAATTCAATATAAATAATCAGAGCGAAAAAAATCAACGCAAAAGAACAGCTCATGTTTAAAGAATGAAAAAACTCACATTTTCAGGACAATTATGCATTCAAATAGATTCAAAAACATGTCACGACGTAATTATTATACTTACTCGTACGTAAAGTTTTAATACTTCCTCGAAACTAACATGTACGAATAAAAAACCGAAATCTTTTGAACCAGAATTTATCATCGCCATGAGAGAATCGCCATTACTGTGAAATATGTTCCTCAAGCAGTTGCAGAGATTTGTGAACCGCCTGCCACTGCTTATCAGCTTTATTGCACAAATTAAATCTCAATTAAATCCATAAAATTAAACCACCAAAAGCGGCACGGAACAGAACAGTTCAGCCTAATGCTGTGGCATCTGGCAATAAAACCCCATAACTCTTTTTTCCTTTGTCCACATTTCCTCTCCATTACTGGCTCAGTCACATTAATCATTTGGCGCAGCGGCGCAACCGAAAGTGAAATTCTTCGATAGCTGCCGTCCGTCCTTTGAGGAAAGCACAAAAATTATTTCAACTCACTTTCAGAAGCCAGCTCCAGTAAATAGTTCAAACAGTAGTTTGCGTTCACATAATGCCGCGTGAAAATAGCATTCTCAAGTGGATTTCCTTCTCGTCCGTGCACTCGGTTAAGATTCCCAAGACCGAACCCGAAATTGATGTTTGCTATTCTGGAATTGAGATGAACCAAATTATTGGATTCTATTAGTTCGACGAATTACCGATTCGTCATTTTAAATCGTCGAATTTATCATGATTCACGAACGATGGTATTCCGAAAAATCGAACAGACCGTCTGTATCACCGACTGGAAAACATTCAGCTTCCTGATAGAAGATCTTCAGCCCATGTGTGATGCAAATAATCGGCGCCACTTCACTTTTCTCGTTGCATCCTTCCCAGCGACTGCACTCTCTCTCGTCCCTTTTTGATAGACCTTCCACCACAGGCTCTCCGGGTCGGGGTTAATGCATACATTATTTGTGAAACATTCCGGTGGCTCGTCCTGAATGGAAAATTAATTTATGGGTCCCTGAATGAGCCGCCAATGAATGAAAGCGAATTTGGTTTTTTTTCGGGTGATTTTTGAGATTCCACGCGCTGTGTTTGAGGAGACGAGTAGGATCAGAATTTGAAAGACAATACAAAATAAAAAGTAGGGAAGGTGGGGGTAAGACGGACATGTTAAGAAGAACTTCAATTAAATCTTTAGAAACTCATGTTTCCCAAAACTTTGATGAAGTTTCTTGCAAATCAATATACTGTTTCTCTACCTAATTGGTAAAATATTTTACAAAAAAGTATTTTTTAATGTTTTTTACTCAAATTAAAACATACCGAAAAGTGCAACATTTTTTTCGATGCGGGTAATATGGTCATATAGTGGGGGTAATATGGACAGGTTTGTGATATATGAAGCGTCGATCGTGAGAGGAATAATTTTATTCAACCAAGGTCTGAACTCATCACGAATGTCGGTTGAAATCGAATTAATCCACCTAGAAGTGATGTCGTGCTTTTCAGCAGTATGAACAAATAGACCCTCAACTATTTTGCTCTTGGTTGCAGTCAGCTTCTAGTTTTCCATTTATAGACGCAGGGCATTCCTTAGAAACAGATTGAACAGACTTTTCACAGTCCATCTCACTTCCCATCAGTACAATTATTTCAGTAATTTAAATTTTTCACTCAAAAATGAATTTATTTTCCGCACATATCTAATATCGCTTCTCTGTTAACTCACACACCGAAATATAACCATCAGCGAATTGAATTTTGATATTAAACCACTCAAAATGCTTAATATCGAAGCAGCTAAAATTCCGTCTACACGCGGAATCATGTATGATTTTCGGTTTTCGTTTCCATTTTTCCACTTTTGATCAGTGTTTATCGCCATAAGGTGGCTTAAATATTATAGAATAAAATTTAGAAGATGTTCTCATTAACAGAAATATGAAATTCAAAATGTGACTATACAAATCAACCACCTGTCCATATTACCCCCACTGTCCGTATTACACGCGGTTCCCGTATATTTTAAAGTTACGTAGAAAGAATCGAAAATCGGTTTAATCGAATATAATTTTGGTCTCTTTACCATTGACAAGCTGAAGGATTGAAGGAAAATTTTCAATGTTTTGTACTTTTTCTTGAATGGCCCTAACGTTCCTATAGGAACTTTTGCCGTTTCATCGTAGGTGCTTACATGACTTCATTCATTAGTATTTAGTTGAGATTTCGTATGCCAAATTACACGCCTTGAGTGTATTCTGAGCAGGGCTCGGCAAAGTCATATTCAACTGAGGATAGTCAGGCTATTATGAAAAAAATCACCTTCGTACTCAATTGGAAATGAGTTCTGGCTTCTTCCAGCAGTTTCTCCGCCAACATGACACAACAGTCATTCGGGCGTTTAGTTGCTATCTTACTCTACGACTCGACTATTTCATTTCATTCTTCTCCGTCAAGTAGACTTCATTGCGTATTGAAGTGACTCTCCCCAAAATGAATTACTTTTTGTCTCTCATATTTCACGTATTCATGTATCGATGTTTGAGTTCAACGTGGTTTGACATACACTACAGGTGAGCTAGATTTTTTTTGTATCGTACACGAAAATTACTTACACATATAAAATGGCGGGCAGTGTTGTGTTCAGAAACGCTGATAAATTTGTGAATTTTGTTGAAACCCGTTTTTCTGTATGTTTTTTTTTCACAAAATTGAACTCTGAGACAAAGTGAACTAAAATTTTGTTCAGAATTCCTCCCAAACTGCCCGCTATTTACTAATACTAACGCAAGGACCTTCATAGCAAACCTGATAAATGTCTAAGTTCGTTGGTTTGAGTTCACGGTGGGTAAATAATAAACCGTCTATCAATTGTGTTATTACTTTTTTGCATCAAAAATCAAGTTTTCGTTTCACTTTATGAGGACGTAATATAAGATTGTGTACGCGGATAACGAGATTCATGGGGAGTAGTAGTGCGGATTGAAATCAGGCTGAATGAAGAGGCAGATTTGTGTTAATGCTAGAATAGTTCATCAGTCATCCTCGCTCTTAACGCTCGTCCATTCATTTATAGTCAATTCAACGCATGTTGACAGCAAATACCGAAGTAGTCCTAGTCGAAGCGAAGCTACTGAGAGGAGAGTCGATTGTCATTTTCCATCTTCGAAGATTCCGGGCCCTGATTCGTAAAAAGCGGCTCTAGCTCTAGAATACGCGGGACCAAAGTGCAAGCCGGAAGAAATTTTTTTGACGACAAACCCCCGGCCAGAATGAAAATCAAACCTGAACCTCTGTCTGACGTTATCCACTTGGCAATGGGAGTACATGTTTTGTGCATACATTTCGGAAATTGTGACGCAACCACAACAAACAATACTAAAAAATGAATGTATCGACAAAACACGATGTCTTAAAATATAAATCCACCTAATTCACAAAATATTGAACATTTACTATCAATGGATATTTTATAGATTCGAAAACAAATTATTGTATTAAGTTTGGCTTTTTTTTAAAGTTTTCACTCAAATTTTACTCTGTGTTGTTTTCTCTTCTTCAAAATGTTTGTGGTCTATATTGACGTAGGACTACGTCTTTGATTTCTTTATAGGGGGGTCACTCTACGAAAAATGTAACGTTTATTAAGAGTTTTCAAATGCATATTACGCAGAATCGTTCTTACGATATATCTTATAATATATACCATTAGAAGGCAAATTTATCCACCATTTTTTTCGCCTGAGGCATTTACAGAGGAAATTATAGAACAAGTGAACAATTTAACAAATAAAAGAGGTATGTTTTGCGAGCGGGAGCGAAGGTAAATCATGTGTTATGCATTCTTTCTTCCAACTTCGCTCCCATGGATGTTGTATGTAACACAACATTGCGAGCAATGATTCATTCTATCTAACAAATTAGCAAGGTGTTAAAGTAATTAGATGAAAGATTTCATGCATCACTCAAACTTCATGCGAGATTTCATCAAGACTACGAGGAAATTGTCACCCATACAGTGATCGTTCATTAATTAATAGGAGGCAGCGATTATCATGCGAAGATTTATCGAGATATTAATATTCTTCATCACTCATATTCATAATTCTCAATGATTCAATTCCTTCTATGATAGATTGAGCAGTAGAACCAATACGACATGATTGTGATAGTCTACAAACGAACATTATTTCACAGAAAAAGCTACTGCTTTCGATGCCCAATAATAAGAATAAGACAATGGAAAGAAATCACAATACCATAGCTATCCAAATAAAGCAACTTCATGATTTCATGTGCATTTTACCTCAAAATATCACGAAATCGTGAGTGTTTTCAACTTGTTTTTTCGTTTCTTCCTTATATATTTCATATTCAATGTAATCAATGACGATATAACTTTTTACCGATTCACATATACTTCATCTACCATTCCAAACTGTTATGTGTCCCACTGATATTCAATAATCATTTTCAATTGGACAGTTGAACAAACTGCCAGAAGCTTATTGTCTATCCTTATTCGTTATAAACCGTTTGAGTGTTATGAGTACAAACAACGAACGGCCCTTCTCAGGGCTACTATTTACAGTTTCAAAAAAAGTTAAACTAACAGATTTCTGAACAATGAAAATAATTACATTTAAGATAACCAAGTGTTCTGAACAATCACAGTCCTACGTCAAACTTTCGTCTGTGCCCCTAGGTTCAGACCCTTTTCCTTTTTTTGTTTCTTCCCCATAAAATTCATATTCGATGTAATCAATGACGATATATATTTTTTTTTGTTTGCTGATCCACATATACTTCATCTACCATTCCACCCTGTTATGTGTCTAGGTTAAACTAACAGATCTCTGAACAATGAAAAGAATTACATTTAAAAAACAACCGTTCTGAACAATCACAGTCCTACGTCAAACTACCGTCCGTGCCCATAGGCTCAGACTCTTCTAGTTTTTTTCTTTCTTTTATATATTTTTTTCTATTGAAGAATTCCATACCAACTCGCCTTGGAAGTTGGCAACACCATCTCAGATAGCACAGCGCGTAAAAAAATGCGTCAAAAATCGCGTAATTCATACGCGATTACAATAATACAGCCATTCCATGCCAAACCGATAAAGTGGTTCTCAGATTTTCGTGAAAAGTAGTAGATTTGTTCTTTATCGCAAAATATTAAACCCGTTTTTTTTATGGTTGGTCTGAAAAATCATTGTTTTCTCATTTTTTTCCAAAAATGATTTATTCCAAAAATTCATAACTTTTGAACCACTGAACCGATTCAAATATTTGACATATCAAATTATAGCCAATTAGCTGGTCTTTTTCGAAAAAAAAACTACAGTTGCAGAAAATTTGAATTTCATTTTCCTTATTATCGATTGTATTTGTATTTTATAGTTTTCATGTTCTCGGTACCAAGGGCACTATATTTTTTATATTTTTCTTGAAAGCTGAGAATTTTTTACACAACATATCTCGAAATCAGAGAGGCGTTTTATTCGTTTTTGAGTTATGATTTTTCAAATTTTTCCGATGGGCCGAAAAATCAATTTATCAATTTTTTTTTTTAATTAAAAACTTTTGAACTACTGAACCGATTCAGATGATCAATATATCAAATTTAGGACAATTTTTTTTGTTTTGCCATTAATAGTTTTCATGGTCTCGGGACCAAGGACGCTACATTTTTTTATATTTTTTCTCGAAAGCTGAGGTATTTTTTCAATAATATATCTCGAAATCGGAGATGTGTTTTTTTTCGTTTTCGAGTGCTATGTTTTCAAAGTAATCACGATTTCAATCGCCATTCAATATTCCTATACGATTAGACTAGATCTATGCAACTAGAATCCAGTTTTTTCGCGAGTGTGATATTTTTTCCAAGGAAGAATAGCTAATTGGATTTAATTTTTGCATCGATCATATGAATCGGTATAGTAATACAATAGTTAGGATTTAAAAAAAAATAATTTTTTGGAAAAAATGAGAAAAAAAAAGATTTTTTGGATTACCCTAAAATCAAAATGGGTACCGTTTTGTCTCAAATTCCGAACACTTAAGCTTTTTTGGCCATCAAACAGTATCTCATTACTTAAAATGGTACTTTTTCGCGAAATTATTGTGGTTTTTGGATAAAATAGAGCCTTTCTTTTAAATTTGGCTACCATAAAATTAATTTACAAATTCATATTCATGATGAAAATCTAAGAATATGTTTGATTACATTTGTCTCAAATTCCGAACACCCAAAATGTAATTGTTTTTTAAAAAAACCACAACTTTTGAGCTACTAGACCGATTTAGATGATCGATATATCAAATTGAAGCGAATTAGCTATTCTTCTTTGGAAATGCTTAGTATTTTAAGTTATATACAGTATCGATACCTGTGAATGATATTAAAACGAAGTCTACACCACAAAGAATATCAGGGTATTTATTATTCAATTATTGAAAGTATTAAGTTCAGTAAATTTACATTTAAAAATGAAGTGTTCGGAATTTGAAACTGTTTGGAATTTTAGACAAAACGGTACCCTAACAAAAAAATTAAAAAATACGGCTATAATAATTTGCAATAAGGAACAAAACTACAACTTTTCACGAAAATCTGAAAACCACTATATGGCATGGAATGACATGCACATGTACATTAGGATTTGGCGATCTTGGATCGATATTTAGAAGATCGATCTTTTCCTCTCCGATTTCCGATTTTTTGTATCGATTCTTTGTACTCCAAAATAATCGCGAAAATCGATCCTTTCTGTTCGATCTTTCCGATCTTTTTGAGCGTAGATTTTTTTTACAAATTTGTTTTTCAGTGAACAAAATCCACCTGACAAATTCCATAAAAATTAAATCCCTTCCAAGGTTGTCAAATTAGAGGTTGTAAATTTAAGACAAGCAGTTTTGTAGGTTTGGTAATTACAAAACAAGTGGTCACAAGTTTCATTCATACCATCATATTCACTAGGCTGACAGTTAAAATTGAGACGAAATTGAATAATGACATCAGGTCCTGCTGACGCGTTCTTTTCTAGAACTGGGATTACTACCAAGATTTTGACTAAAGACCAATTCATCCAGAATATCAGTTGTTGAATTTTTAAAGACAATTTTCAATTTATTTATTTAATTCAATAACCATGACGATACAAGATGAATGTCATGGAAAATATAATTTTTCTGGGCTTTCAAGTTTTTTGTTTTACCTGCATTATGAAATTGAAAAGAAAATGCCTTAGATGTTTGAAAAGAATGTTGATTCCATGTTTAAAGAAAGGACAACAATTATATGGAACAAGTAAACGAAATTGGAAAAAAGGCATTCGATTCTTCAAAGGTCGATTTTTTGGTACCGATTTAATCAGTGAATCGATCCCTACGCCATTTAAAGAAACGATCCGTCAAGATCGATCTTTTTCTAAAGATAGCCTAATCCTAATGTAGATTTTTTTTTTTTTTTTTCCAAAATATATATTTTATTAAGGCTCATATGGCGTCAGCCTACCGGGGCCGGGAGTTCAATATTTTGACAATGTGTGCTTAGACTATGTTAGTAATATGTAACCGATTACTCGCGGTTGACTCGAGGTTAGTATTACAAGTGTTCTCATAATTGGTATGTCGCAGTCTTCGATGCTCTGTACGTGTGCCCGACACGGGATACTTCCTATTGGGATGCAGCTGACCATTAATCAGCAACGCCCCCCTAGTCTGTACCCCATATCTAGCGTGGTGCGTCTTTCTCGACTCGAGGAATCCAGGATAGAATGGCGGCCCAATCATCAGCTCGTGTAGAGTTGTCATGAGCGGTACAACCTTTGGCTCTTGTTGAATAATCAGTGGACTGCACAACCTTCGGCCCGTGCATCTGTAAAGAGTGTGTGTATGTATTGCCGCGACTAAGTAAAAGTTTATCGTTTGGATAGGAGGGATATGAAACGGGGAAACAACGAAGGAAACATCATTAAACGTTGACATCGGCGTTTCTGAGGAACAGGTATAGATGAAGCAGAAGATCAGGATCACGGCTACCTAAGATATCCCGGACGGGGATATCCGATTGTCTGCCTTGTGCTCTCAGTGCTCTAGAGAGCTGAGAGCGAGCAGCATGGAACCGGATACACGACCAGACAACATGCTCGATGTCGTGGTAGCCATCGCCACAATCACAAAGATTGTTTGCTGCGAGCCCAATGCGATAGAGATGCGCGTTTAGGTTGTAGTGATTGCACATAAGCCGAGATATCACGCGAATGAAATCACGACCTACATTCAATCCCTTGAACCATGCACTCGTCGAGACCTTAGGGATAATCGTGTGTAACCAACGACCGAACTCATCACCACTCCACATGCGCTGCCAACTTACGAGCGTATACTGACGAGGAATGTGGAAAAATTCATTATAAGCAATTTGCCTTTCAAAAAGTGTGCCTTCTAAAGCCCCCACCTTAGCTAGCGAGTCCGCTTTCTCATTCCCCGGAATCGAGCAATGAGAGGGAACCCATACTAAGGTAATCTTGAATAATTTTTCGACCAAAACACTCAATAGTTGTCTTATTCTAGTTAGGAAATAAGATGAGCGTTTATCAACCTTCATTGAGCGGATTGCCTCTATTGAGCTGAGACTGTCTGAAAAAATAAAATAGTGGTCGATGGGCAATGTTTCAATGATCCCTAGAGCATAGTATATCGCACCCATTTCTGCGACATACACGGAACAAGGATCTTTGAGTTTGAAAGAGGCACTGGAATTTTCATTGAAGATGCCGAAGCCAGTGGACCCGTTTATGTATGAACCGTCAGTAAAGAACATTTTATCAGATCCAACTTTCCCATATTTTTCCGAAAATATCGACGGAATAACATTAGAGCGTAGGTGATCTGGTATTCCATGGATTTTTTGTCGCATGGACAGATCAAAAATGACAGAGGAATTGCAAAAGTATGGGAAGCAAACTTGGTTGGAGATGCCTGGTGAAGGGTGCACGTCGTGGGTAAGGTACTCATGGTATAAAGACATAAAACTTGACTGAGGAGTCAGTTAGAGTAGATTTTCGAAGTTATCAATCACCAATGGATTCATGATCTTGCAACGGATGAGAAATCTGTAGGATAATTCTGTGAACCGAAGAGTAAGCGGGGGTACTCCTGCCAAAACTTCGAGACTCATCGTATGTGTCGAATGCAAACACCCCATGGCTATACGCAAGCAACGATATTGTATTCTCTCCAGCTTGAGAATATGAATCCTGGCAGCTGATCGGAAGCAAAAACTGCCATATTCTAACACTGATAATATCGTTGTTTTGTACAACTGAATGAGGTCTCCTGGATGGGCACCCCACCATGTTCCGGTAATTGTTTGGAGAAAATTGATTCTTTGCTGGCATTTCTGTTTCAAATACGCAATGTGTCTCCCCCAGGTACACTTAGAATCAAAATATACACCCAGGTATTTGAAAAACATAGAGTGTTGGATCGTTTTGCCGGATAGGTGAAGCTGGAATTGGGCGGGTTCGTGCTTCCTAGAAAAAAACGACCATTTCAGTTTTCTCCGTAGAGAATTCGATACCCAGCTTGAGGGCCCACGTGAACAGATTGTTCAGGGTATCTTGCAACGACTTTTGCAGAACGACGGGATTAGTACCCGTGATGGAAATAACTCCATCGTCTGCAAGTTGTCTCAGCATGCAGTCTCTAGTTAGACAATCATCCATATCATTGACGTAAAAACTATACAAGAGGGGGCTTAGGCAGGAGCCTTATGGTAGGCCCATAAAACTGCAACGAGAAGATTTCAAGCTGCCATGAGAGAAAATCATGTGCTTTTCTGACAGTAAATTGTACAGGAAATTGTTAAGAATTGGCGAAAGTCCACGATTATGAAGCTTCTCTGAGAGAATTTCCATGGAAACTGAATCAAATGCCCCTTTGATATCGAGAAAAACGGAAGCCATTTGTTCTTTGCGAGCAAATGCGATTTGGATTTCAGAAGATAGCAGCGCGAGACAATCATTCGTCCCTTTACCTCGGCGGAAGCCAAACTGCGTATTTGACAGCAAATTGTTCGTTTCGACCCACTTGTCCAAACGAAGTAGAATCATTTTCTCTAACAATTTACGAATACAGGATAACATTGAAATCGGCCTATACGAGTTGTGATCGCTAGCCGGCTTGTTGGGTTTTCGTATGGCTATCACTCTCACTTGTCTCCAGTCATGCGGGACAATATTCAGCTCCAGAAACTTGTTGAACAAGTTCAGCAAACGCTGTTTTGCCAAGTCGGGAAGATTCTTCAACAAGTTGAATTTAATCTTGTCCGACCCCGGAGCTGAATTGTTACATGAGAGAAGGGCAATTGAGAATTCCACCATCGAAAAATTCTCATAATCGCTTTGAAGTGGAATGTCGCGTACGACGTTTTGTGCAGGAACGGTGTCGGGGCAAACCTTCCTTGCAAAGTTAAAAATCCAACGGTCAGAGTATTCCTCACTTTCGTTTGTATGGTTCCAGCCACGCATTTTCCTAGCCGTATTCCAAAGAGTGCTCATAGCGGTCTCCCTTGACAAACCATTGACGAACTTCCGCCAATATCCACGCTTTTTTGCTTTAATCAAACCTTTTAGTTTGGCTTCTAGAGCTTGGTACTTTAGAAACCATTCCACTAATCCAATTTTCCTGAATTTTTTGAAAGCGGATGATTTTTCAAGGTAGACCTTTGAACACTCCTTGTCCCACCAAAGTGATGGAGGACGACGTCGGAAAGTGGTAGCCGGTACACGTTTCTTTTGAGCTTGAAGTGCGCTTTCGTAAATCAAACTCGATATAAAGTTATACTCTTCGAGTGGAGGAAGTTCATGCATTGAAACAATTGCTTCAGATATTATTTCCGCAAATGTTCTCCAGTCAATATTCTTCGTGAGGTCATACGAAATATTGACTGACTCACGAGAGCTTGATTCATTAGCGATCGATAAAATTATTGGTAGGTGATCACTACCATGGGGATCTTGGATTACCTTCCACATGCAATCCAAGGATAACGAAGAAGAGCATAGAGATATGTCTAGCATGCTTGCCCGTGCAGGAGGGTTGGCTATTCTGGTTGCTTCCCCAGTATTCAAAACTGTCAATTTGAAGTTGTCGCACAGATCATAAATCAAAGTGGCACGGTTGTCATCGTAGAGTGATCCCCATGCTGTTCCATGGGAGTTAAAATCACCTAAGATTACCCGCGGCTCCGGCATTGCCTCGATAATATCAAAGAACTGATGGCGGCCTACCGTAGTTCTGGGAGGGATATATATCGAAGCAATGCAGAGGTCTTTGCCATTGATTTGTGTCTGGCAAGCAACAACTTCAATGCCTGTCATCGATGGGAGAGTGACTCTATAGAAGGAGTGACATTTTTTAATCCCCAATAGTACGCCACCAAACGAGTCATTTCGATCGAGGCGAATAATGTTGAAATCGTGGAAATTCAGCTCATCGGCTGAAGAAAGCCATGTTTCACAGAGAGAGAATACATCACAGTTAGAGCTGTGAACTAAAAATTTAAAATCCTTGACCTCTTGCACTGAATCAGGCATCGAGGGAAATGAACGCTGCCAAAAAACCACATTTTTCTTTCAAAAATGTTCTCACAATCGGAAGCAAACATAAAACTATGCTTTTAAGAGGGTCGTTTATATTTAAAGCATTTAAAATGTTGTCCACCAGGTCAGAAAGCGCAAGCAAGCCAGATTGTGGCTGTTGCCTCGACCGCGAAAAAGGAGCAGACGTGTTGGGTGCTGCTCCGGGAAGTGCTGAGGACCCCTGGTGCGTAGAAGAACCGCTTAAACCAGGAGGTACTTGCTTCGGTCTATTCTCAGCACGTTCGATTCGAGTTTTCATTCCAACTTGGGAAGTTTCGGTTTTCTTTCTGGGGAGTGAAGGAAAAGAAGTAATTTTTCTTTTCCTGATGGCACCCTGCGATGTACCGGAACTTCCTGCATTGGGAGCGTCAGCAACAGGCTCGTCGTTCTGCAGAATGGAGTAGGGATTGTCCTGAGTCGTTGGTACGGAACTCTAAAGCATTTCTGCATAAGTCCGCTTGGAACGTTCTTTTAAGGAACGCTTGATTTTTTCCCCTCGTTGTATGTACACCGGGCATTGAGTAAGATTATAAGGAGTCCCGCCGCAATGAAGACACTTGCGCTCTTTTGGGCAAGGATTCTCATCATGGCTCTCTCCACAATCTGCGCAACGTTTTTTGTTGCAACAATAGGCGGCCGTGTGACCGAGTTGCATACATTTGTTGCATTTCATTACCCGGGGTACAAACAACCGAACAGGTAAACGAAGTGCACCTATTGCAACGTAGTTAGGAAGGGCGGAACCCTCAAATGTCACACGAAAAGAGTTTGTCCGATTGAGGACTCGTTTGTCATTTTTAAGTGACACAGATTTCAGTCGATCGCATGCAAGAATCTTCACACTTTTAAGTGAAGAATTCTTGAAGCGACCGACACCATCGAGTATCTCTTTTCGAGTCAAACCCTTTTCGTTTATTACACCGTCTATTTCAACGTTGCAACAGGGTACGTATACGCGATACTCGATCGCAAAGAGATCACAGCGCGTTATTTCATTCGCTTGGGTTCTGCTGGAGACGACAACTCGTAATTTGTCTGGCCCCATCCGAGTAATCTCGGTAACTTCGGAAAATTTCTGTGTCAACTCTTTTGAGATGCGAATGACGTTAAGAGGTTTGGATTTTCTTCTAAAGTATACGATAAATGGGCCTTTGGCGCCATCAGGGTATTCTTTTAGACGAAAATCCTGCTTCTCGTCTTTTTCCTCATCTTCAGAGCTTTCTATCTCGTAAACAGAATTTTCCTCCTCATCTTCTGTTTCATCCTCCTGCTCTTCAGGAGGAGGTTCATTATCTGATATATTCTTTGGCGTGGATGGGGGATCCTCCCCGCCCTCTGCCATATTAATAAAAACGAAGAAGTAGACAACTGTTCGATATGAACAGAATATAATAATTTGGAAAATATAAATTAGTAAAAGAAATTATATTACTATATTAGTTATTGTTGAAAATTTTATTTATTTCAATTTTTGTTATTATGTGTAATTTGAAAATGAAAAAAGTTCCAATAATAGTTCAACGGTGATGTATCAAAATGGACACCCCTAATGCCAACGCTTGCCGATTTGGTAAACACAAAGTTTAAACAATGGTGTAAATCGTGCACAGAAGCTATTCAGAATGATGGAAGAAGAAAGAGGAAAATAAACTTCTACTTGCCGCCGCTGTGTAGCGTGTGTGATGATGTGTCTTGCTGCCGGATTGGCTCGATAGCGCACCACTTTTTATGAGCTTTACTTCGCTCGCAGCGCACCAGATGAAAAAATACACACTAGAAACGGATGTAAAAAAAAACACCTGTATCGGATCAAATATAGGTTCGACCGATCTGCTTGCGAGTTGTCGAAGCAATGAATGTAGATCCCATCTAGAAGCGTTGATTTTTCACAAAGTTACAGCATGTCAAAAATCACTTAACATTTTCGACTTTGCATTTGCATTTTATAAATAAGGAAATAATTGTAAATGATAGACTAATAAAAACCAGGAGAGTTATGAATGAAATAGAAAAAATAGTGCTCGTTTCTGACTGGTGCCGAAAGCCAGTACAAGTATTACACTATGTTAAATTCCAGTGCAAAAATAAAAGTAAAACATAATGTGTCGTAACTAAATATCTTCAGTTGCATAATTGTATCCTTATTATTGTGATATTCAGTATATTATTATATCAGCTGCGATGATGGAGAGAAGTAACTTCATTGTAGCCTCACGTTCCCAATCGACACCGTCACTGTCGGTATCATGCGCAGTAGCGAAACTTTTCCAACGCTCCCACCTTGGTTGGGTAGGATCTGGAACACATCACGTTAGCTCCACCCCAGAACCATCTCCGACATTCTTTTCCACGGCCAATCGCCAATAGCACAGACCCATAAAACGACCAACGTTTGACGGTGAGGGCGCGATTGAATCAGGTTGAAGCGAACAGAGTTTTCCACTTGTCTTCTCTTCTGGCTGGCTGCAGGCGTCTTTGGGAAACATCTGCTAGCAATAACCGAGCGCCGCTGGTCCAATTTGTGTAATTTGTATATCGCTGTTTCTTTCATTTTTCTCTATTTCATCTCTCTTTCGCTCCTTAGTGCACTCCGGGCCGGACCTCCAAAGTCACTGGAATTGTTGTGTTCACCGCAAATAGATCGACAGGGCCATGCAACGGGTCTCAGTTTTCATGTAACGGTGTAAATGTTTTTTCTCGGACAGCTTTACGACGGAAATATTTCATGTTTCGTCTAGACTCGAGGGTCCGTCAGACACGACGACACAATGACAGTTGTCATCCTGGCGAACGGACAGAGGAACAAGAGTCCTCTTTGTGTGTGTAATTTGATGCGCGTTGTGTTCTGGCTGTCGTCCAGAGCGCGACGGAGACAAATTTTCAAGTGCGATATGGGCCTCGTTGGGTTGATGCGCTGGGAAATTGGAACATCGGTCCGATGAATGAAGGTATCTCTTGGGCTGGGAAAGTGCACTTGAAAGGGTAGGGTTTTAAATGGAATTAGCTGATCGGGAGAGTCGGGAAAATTGGGTTGTTGACATTTTTACAGCGTTTCAGGATTTGTGAGAATTACTTAGTAATTGATTAGATAGAATAGCAGGTCATTCAAACAATTAAAGTAAAAATTGGGCCAGCAGTTCAATTTTGTCATCCCAAATCCTGCCTAGACACGCTTGGCACTGCTTGTTGTTCTTCGGAAATTCAGTTGAATGTCTTGTTCCTTCCCAAGAGCGATATGATTTAAAAACTTTTTTTTTCTTTTTTGACATAATTTCATTGTACTGAAATACATTCCCCAGTGGTAGCTAAGTCTCCATTTACTTGATTTTCACTTAACATATTCGAATATCAGAGAGGGGTCTTTTTTCGGTTTTTAAGTTATGATTTTTCAAAGTTAACATGTTTTCAGTTTTCGTTCAGTATTCCTATGCGACAAGAAACAAATTTTACGCAAATGTGGTATTTGCGTGGTAAAAAGACCAACTAATTGGGTTCAAATTGATATATAGATCATCTGAATCGGACCTGTAGTTCAAAAGTTATGAATTTTTGAAAAAAATAATAGTTGGGAAAAGGGGGAAAATGATGTGTTGTGCCATCGGGTAACTTTGAAAAATCATAACTCAAAAATAAAAGAAAATATCTCTTTGAATTTTGGATATGTTATGTAAAAAAGCTTTCTCTCCATCTGTATTTGTATTTAATAATCAATTTTTTTGCAGTCAAGTAAAAAAATGCCTAATTTTATCCAAAAATCAAGTTAATTTCGCGAAACAGCACCATTTTGAGTAATGAGACGCTGTTTAATGGCCAACAAGTGTTCGGAATTTCAGACAAAACGGTATGCACAATTTATTTTATGTCTTACTTTCTTAAAAAGGTACAATTTGAAAAAGTTTTGAGATAGGGTCATCGAATTTCAAATTTTGTAAAAATAATATCTAATTTTTTTTAGTCCGACACGGCATAACTTGTCCCCAAACTTTAGAAAATTAAGTTGGCATTATGATAAAAATATTTTCAAGATGGATGTTTTCAGATATAAGTTAATGTTTTTCTATCAGTGTAGTTTTTTTTCCTAAAAACTCCAAGAAATTTTTGATAACCTTGTCGAACTGCATATTGATACTATGTTTGTTAACTGTTCTTACATTCATTGTTTTTTACCCTGTTTTACGAATTTAGTTTTTCGGCAAGATATTTCTTCGGGATTCGTTGTCGAACCAGGTAGGAAGCATCCTTAATAAATATATAAAGCAATTCTATGACAAATCAGCCAATCTCTGCCTCAATCCTCTCCTATTATTTTGAAACACTGTACATTTTAGCCCATCCAATTTTATTCAAAACCTTGACTCGAAATACAGATATCTGATTGAAATATGATGCACAACAAAGTTGTTGGAAAATCAATGAACTGTTTAGAAAAAATGACAATTTAATAATAACACTCCATCTACCAGTATTTCATATATAGGGGAAAGTCGAGAAGGACGGACACGGTAGGAGAGACGGACTCCCCTGTATAATTGATAAATTACATATTTATTTTAAATTTCAATTATGTACAAACTCGCAATACAGTGTATCGATACCTTTGACACTTACTGTGTACACCTAGCTCGATTTAAATTCTCATCTGCAGAAAATAAGATTGTCATTATTATCGAGTAATTTTCGGGGTATTTTCGTAACGTGAGTGTTTTACCATCACTTCTCTTCCAGTTTATCAAATCAGCGGTGAAGTTTTCTCATTTTTACTTCAGAAATATTGATGAAAATAAAATACTACTCAAGTCGGATGAGACGGACACATCACCGAAGGGAAAGGAATTTCGTTTTGAAAACAATTTGAATATCTCCTCCTCCTTTTTTTAACAGACACTCACTAACTACGTGTGCAAGTGCAACCAGATATCATGGGCGAATCAACAGAGCGGTTTTTAAAACGTAATCCGAATTTGTCATTCCAAATGCCTAAAGCTATTTTAAGCATGAAAAAATGAGAAAAATTAAAGACACTTATTTTGTGTTTTTAGTTTAGCCTTTTTGTTCGACCATTTTTAAGGCCTATTTGAAGACCTCAGAAAACTTATTGAGCACATAAACTTGAATTTTCAGTTAGTGTCCATCTTTCCTACCCCAGGTATCCGTCTTTCCCGCCAAGTGTCCGTCTTTCTCGACTCAATCTTATTTTTTTCAAAAATGCCGGACACATTCATTTTGCAAAATTTCTGCCTTAAATGCAAATTTTATTATAAAAAGAGACCTAGACTATCAATTTGTGGTGAGATAGCTATATTTTTTTTGTGAAATTCACGAAAAATATCAGCTTTTACTTAGGGTGTCCGTCTTTGCCACCCTTCCCCTACCTATTTCTAGCAATGGCGGTCAAATAGCCGCTTTTCAAATAAACGTTCTATTTTTCTAAGTTGAACATAAATAATACGGAAAATTCGAAAGATATTACTACACAAAATAATTCATCAGATAATAATTATAAAATATTATTTTTTTCGGTCATCAGAAAATTTATTCATTGTGACACACTCAATGTTTTTCCTTAAGCATATTCCAATTTTTTTGTTTTGTGTAATGTCCAATTTGGCTAGTTTTAAGTCTCTCGGAAATTGTAATTGAATCTGCTGAAGTTTTATCTATACTCTTCATTTCTTGCTCTTGTAAAATTCGATTTACAGTTCATCGGTTACCTGAAATGAAAATTCTTTCTCCAGTAGTTTATCTATATAAAAAAATGAATTTCTGTCTGTCTGATTCTTATGGACTCGGAAACTACTGAACCCATCAACATCAAAATTGGTATGTATGAGTTTTTGGGGTCGGGGAAGGTTTTCGTGATAGTTTGAGACCCCTCCCCCCTCTCTAAGAGAGGGTTGCCATACAAATTAAACACAAGTTTCTACATTACTCGGGAATTAATCAAGCAAATGAAACGAAATTTGGTATATGGAGGTTTAAGGGTACAATAAATGTTTCTATGATGGTTAGACTCTCCAACCCCCTCTCTTAGGGGGGACTGCCATACAAATTGAACACAAATTACATTACTCGGGAATTAATCAAGCAAATGAAACCAAATTTGTCATGCGAAGGTTTTAGGGGACAAGAAACGTTTCCATGGTGAATAGACACTCCTCTCCTCTCTCTGAATTCAAGAACTAATCAAGCAAACTGAACCAAATTTGGCATGTGGAGGTTTCAGGGGGCAAGAAACAACACTCCTCCCACCTTTCCTGGTGGGGGGAAGGGGGTGGTTGCTGTCATAGAAACGAAACACAAATTTCTGCATAACTCGAGAACTAATCGAGGAAATGGAACCAAATTAGGCATATGGAGGTTTTAGGGTACAATGAATGATTCTATGGTGGTTAAACACTCCACCCCGCTCTCTACAGGGGGCACACAAACACAAACTTCTGCATAACTCGAGAACTAATCAAGCACAATTTGGGATGTGAGGGTTTTTGGGTATGAGGAATGTTTCTATGCTGATATGACATCCCTCTCTCCTCTGGAATGGAGAGGGGGTCCCATAAAAACATAACTTATATTTCAACCAAAAATATTCCAACCAAACATGACAATTGAAAATTTTCGGAAAACTCTGAAGGAAAAAGGGAAAATTCGGCAAATTAAAATCCCATATGTTCTACAATTACATAGTGACAAGTGCTGTTAGTCCATTTGATGTTTGCGCTAGCGAAATCTTTGTTCGAAACTGGAAATGGATTTTAATGTGATGAAACGCACTCCTACATCTTCTATCTATACCAATAAAAAAGTATCGCCGAATGTGTTGATAAGAGCAGAACTCGAGGATGGAATTGTCCGATTTAGGGCTGTCTTTATTCTATCATATTTTCTGTATAAAACATTTATTCAATGTAACGGGGAAACATGTTATTTGCAAGTGGTTGAAAAATCTTGAACGAGAATTGTGTCTGAAAATAATCTGATATTATAATGATGAGTTTTGTTAGAAATACTAGGAATTTTATAGTAAAAGGTAAATTCAACGGGGTCGATCAGAAGATCAATCAATGAACAGGTCTGCGATTGGACTCATGAACTTTCTCATAGTAAGAAAACGTGAATGTTTGAAGGTATTAATAATTAATATTAATAACAAAAAACAAATTTTAGGCGAGACGAAGTTTGTCGGGTCAGCTAGTAATCCTACAAAACCCAATCATTTATAGTAACTATATCCAAAATGTTAGAAGTCCTGTCTACGCGAGTCTGATTTTGTGTTATACTTTCTAATCATTTGATACTTTCTACGTTTCGGAGAAGTTCGACCACGAACATCGTGATACGAGGTTTTTGTATAAAGGGTGTGTCACATCAAATTGCATCACGGAAAAAACGCTATAGAAATTTAATTTTTAGGAATTATATCTTCAGCTTTCGCTTATAATCAGATAAGAGTGTATAGATCACGTTGGCGATGCTTCACTGTCAATTTTTCGTAAATTTGGAAAAATGTCGTCGAACGAAAAAGAGCGTCGTGAATTAATCCTGCGCACTCATTTCGAGAATCCGGAGTTGTCACATCGGGACATCGGTAAGATGCTGGGAATCGTCCAATCCATGGTCAGCAGAGTACTAAAACAATACTTCGAGAATCTAATCATCGACCGGAAGGTGAAGAACGGCAAAAATGGATGCTCCGTCAGTGAAAAAGATCACAAGCGCGTAGTTAAGCAGTTTAGAAGTGATCCGAGAAGTTCGGTCCGGGATGTCGCCAATAAGCTAAATTTGTCAAGTTCATTCGTCCAGCGGACCAAGCAGCGGGTGGGCCTGCGTACATTCAAGGTTCAGAAGGCTCCTAACCGCGACGAAAGGCAAAACATGGTGGGGAAGACGCGAGCCCGGAAGCTGTACACCGAAATGCTGACGAAGCCGCATTGCCTGGTAATGGACGACGAAACCTACGTCAAAGCGGACTTTCGTCAGCTGCCGGGCCTGTTGTTCTTCTCCGCAGAGGACAAATTCAGCGTTCCGGAGGAGATTCGCAAGCAGAAACTACCCAAGTTTGCCAAAAAGTACATGGTGTGGCAAGCGATCTGCTCTTGCGGAAAGCGGAGCGCCCCCTTCGTGATGATCGGCACGGTAAACGGGCAGGTTTACCTTAAGGAGTGCCTACAGAAGCGCTTACTACCACTATTGAAGCAGCACGAGGGCCCGACCATCTTCTGGACGGATCTCGCTTCGTGCCACTATTCAAAGGACGTGTTGGAGTGGTACGAAGCCAACGGGGTCACCTTCGTGCCAAAGGAAATGAACCCGCCCAACGCGCCGGAGCTTCGCCCAATAGAGAAATATTGGACGATTATGAAGCAGGCCCTCCGGAAGAACCCAAAAGTTGTCAAATCGGAGGCGGACTTCAAGAGAAAATGGATTTCTGTTAAAAAAAAACTACAACCTGAAGTTGTACAGAACCTTATGGACGGGGTAAAGAGGAAGGTGCGAGCATACGGGCTTGGGCTCGAAGTATGAATAAAAATAAAATGCCAAAAGTTGTTTAATAGTTTTTATTTTACTGTCTAAAATTTTCAAAAGTATCGGTCTACTGGGCGAATTTCTACAGCGTTTTTTCCGTGATGCAATTTGATGTGACACACCCTTTATAGACAGGGTGGGCCATTTAAAGTGGAAGGATTTGTTTTTGCAATAGCAAAGTAAAGAAGTGGAATTTTAAATTTTTTTTTTTGAAATTAATTTATTTTGGTCCAAGGAGATTTGTTCTAACTACTTTTTGATTATGATATCTCGTAAATGACCGCCTCTGGCCTTGACCGCAAAATGTGCCCTTTTTTCGGCAATTTCCATCACTTTGCCCAATGTTTCGGCCGATATGGCAGCAATTTCTTGTCGGATATTGTCTTTCAGCGCAGCCAGGGTCCTTGGTTTACCAGTGTATACCTTGGATTTTAAATATCCCCATAAAAAAAAGTCAGGAGGCGTCAAATCAGGTGATCTCGGTGGCCAGTCATAATCGCCGTTTTTCGATATTAATCTTCCGGGGAACATTTCGCGCAATAATTTGGTCGTGGCAGCCGCTGTATGGCATGTAGCGCCGTCCTGTTGGAACCAGTAATTGTCCAATTCATTTTCACGTACAAATGGCAATAAAAAATCGGTTATCATTGTCCGATAACGCTACCCATTCACGGTTACCGTTGCTCCATTTTCGTTTTCAAAGAAGTACGGGCCGATGACTTTATCGGCATAAATGCCACACCACACAGTAACTTTTTGCTCGTAAAGAGGTTGCGTTTCGATGAATTGAGGGTTTTCAGTAGCATAAACCCGACAATTTTGTTTATTCACTGCTCCATTCAAGTTGAAATGCGCCTCATCAGACATTATGATTTTTTGCCAAAAGCCACAATTGAGAAGTTATTTTGAATGTACAGCTGAACAATTTCAGCGCGTTGTTTAGGTGTGTATTGTTCCATGGTTAAAATTGTACTGAAATGACGCTTCCAACGCGGTATGACATTTGTTAATCTGACATCTCTGTCAAATATTATGGGGTTGCCAGATGCTTCCACTTTAAATGGCCCACCCTGTAGAAGATCGAATTTTTGAGAAAGATTTTTGTTATTTTTGTTTTGAAAGTTTTTTTATCTGAATGGTTCCTGATTTTCCAACAACTTTGTTGTGCATCATATTCCAATCAGATATCTGGATTTCGAGATATATTTTTTGACAAAAAAAAACAATAATTTTGGATACGCCTTCATAAAAAATCAGACCTTCTTGAAATTGGTAAACTAATAATGAAAGTTGTGATTCTAGGTAGCAACCACCATATGTACAATGTTTAAAAAAATCAAGAGAGTCCCATAAAAATCGCCTGTTTTTCGACTGCTTTACGTGCTATTGCCCTATAATAAATACTTCATTTTATAACTTAAGAGCTGACTTTGAAAAATATCAATTAAAAAATGTTCAATGATTTATACAAATTTTGCAATAAATAAAATTCATGAATCAGCTAAATTTACCTGCAGATTCCTGCACATATCACATTCCATCGGACTATCACTTTCAACGACACCACGCGAGAGATATCAATTTCACATTTTTGTTTACATTCTCCGCTTCCCTTCAGGCAGCGACAGCATAGAACATGCAATCCATACCCGCTGTCAAATTGTCATCTTCTGAAAAGCGACTAGAGATCAGCAGAAAAAAAGGCAAACCAAAAATGACATAGCACACAAAACGTCGATAAAATCGTTTTATTAGCTTCCATTATGATGCCGTTTTGTGTACTCCAGGGTTTCGTTCCATTGGCAGAATCCCTCCGTCTCTGTTCTGATGCTCCGATGCTTCGATGTTGTTGCTGCTGCCGTTCGCCGTGTAGTGGACCGATCGATTTCAAGTGGGTTTCCCTTTCGCGCGCATCAGTCACACATGGTTTGTGTTTTTCAGGGCGCCACCACCACACCACACCCGAATCGGGAAACCGATGCGTGTTCTCGAATTGCTCAATTTTCCACTGGCTACGAGTTCAAGTGGTGGTGGGCAAAAGATGAAGAAGGAAGCAACAAAAACAAATGGGATGCTGGCAGCGACAAATTGTCGACTACTCGTCGGTGGCTCGCTCTGTCTCACTTTCGCCCCGGACCGGCCCTCCGGGGTCCTCGGCGGGGGCGTCTATTCCACGAGTACACACACATCACGCAGTCAGTCGTTCGGTTGAGCTCCCAGCGATTAGTTGTGCGGTTTGGAAAAAAAATTGGCGGATTTTTTCACAATTTGCTACGCCGTGGTGAAAGGTACTTTGGGTTCCGGAATTGGCCCAAGTGGGCACTTGACAATAGCGCGAAAGTGGAATCTTCGGTGCAGAATTTTACTACCCCTCTTCCGGTTGAGTGTGGGGAGGTGTGAATTTGCCACAGTGGGGCGGAATAAAACCCAAGAGAAGGGGTTATTATGAAGTGATCCATCACAGTGTCTACCCGAAAGGATTATAACAATTGGAGGAGCCTACTTGGTTTGGCCCGAGTGCTGTTGGTGGTGACGAGGAAAGGATTATCTTCGGAGAATCGTATATGAGAAGAAAATGCTACAGCAAGGCTACTACGATATCGTGCAGAATCATTCGGAAGTATCTTCAGGAAGTGAATCAAATAATAACACTCCCTTTTCCGTGAAAGATATCCTCAACTTGGTCGACCAGAACGCTGCGGCGGCGGCCGCCGCTGAAGCGGACTATCTCAACTGTCAAATGGAAAGGTTTGTATTTTGGAGTCATGAATTGAAGACAAACAAAGTTATATTGATTAAATAATTGTAAGATGGAATATGGTTATTCCACGGTTTCGTTATATTCATTCAATCAATTCAATCAAAACCATTGCGTGACATTGCATAACACAGATTTATTACGATTTATGAATTTGCTCACTTCACTCTTTTCGTTTCATTCCTTATTATTGAATTACATTTTCGGGAAGCCTTTTCTTGCCCAAAACATCTTTAGAAACAAAACGAAAAATGGAAAATTTCAAAATTCTGTTTCGAGATCAGAACCCAAATTACCTTAAGTTTGTGAGACACCTTCAAAGAAAAAAAAGAAAGAATTTTCAGTTTAAGCAACTGATAAGAGAGCTGCTCAAAATAATAGGACATTTACAATTTACTTGCAGCTATATTTGAAAAGAATCAACGAATTTTCCTAGTTTTCGGAAAACGCATTTTCTACATTTTTATCACTTCGGTTTCGTCCAATGGTAGACATTTGAGGCTCTATCCGTCAAAAGAGCTCTTAATACCTTTCATTTGTTGTATGCATAAATGAATTAATAAATAAATAATATATCTTACAAACGAAGACTTTCGTTCAATTTTTCAATTTTGTCTCAGATTTCAGATTCAGATTGAGTTTCCATAACAGTCTCGCTTCTGAATTGCATATTAAAATTTAGCGATTAAACTCAATTTTCACTCAAGATTCAAATTCAGTAGCCGTATTCAGATTCCAAATTTGTACCCCAAATACGGATCCAGTATTCTAATTCAAAAATATAATTTAAAAAAAAATCTCTTTTAGACTCCATATCCATATTCAGAGTACAGATTCAACGGTTGTATTCCAGATGTTTGATCAAAATTCCAAACATGTAGTCAAGATTATGATTCTAAATTGTGGCTTACATCTCAAACCAAGAATTACATTCTTATTTTATATACTTTATACACTTCATATACCAGATTTCAAAGGTTCCAGATATCGAATTTCAAATCCCTCATTTTAGGTTCCAAATCAGGTGAATTGAATATGATCGGTCCCCTAGTTCGATCGGGGATAGATGTGTTAATTTCATTTTGGATCTGTAATCTCGACTCCGATTTTTTAAAAAACCCCGGTTTCATGTACTCCCCTATTGTTTTTCGAGATGACAGTAGATCTCGACGTAAAAATACAAATTGGCATGTGGCTGAAAAGCAATATTTTCATGGTCACCGGGGCCATCAACCAGGACATACAAAACAAACACGTCTTGTTTTGATCGGGTTAGGAATCCTTCTATTATGCAAAGAAGGCGATGGAATTAAGGCTGTCGCGAGACAAATTGAATCACGAGAAATTATTTGGCAAAATTTACCCATTCAATCGATCATCTTTCAATTTTCAGGGAATACATTGAAATATCTTTCAATTTATTTATTCAACTTTTACAATGTTTGTTTTATTCAACTTCCTTCCCATATCCAAATGCACGAATCTTCCTCTTCACAGTGTTTATAAGATCTTGTACAACGTTTGGATCAACTTTTTTTTTTGTGCGGAACCCAGGTTCTATTCATATCTTTCTCCGATTTCACAATGCGCTATACTTTGATGCTACTTTTATCTCGGAAACAATGCTTGAATTCACGAACATTAATTGATCGATCGGATAAAGTCATCAATATGCAAAAAAAAAATCATAATAATCACTCATCCTGCTAGCGACCAGATAGCAGTGGCAATTGAAATGGTCTTTCTCAAGGCCGAGTTTTAGATTAGTTTTCCAATTTGTCTTATTTCAAGGCTAGAACTGATAGAATCTGAAAGTCTGAGAAAGTCTCTATCAATTCAAAACATCATCATCATCACAAATTACTGTTCCAGAAAATAATTATAGAAATTAAATCACTTTTAATTCCTTCGAATATTGTACGAAGGCTTGTACACCATTTGTGTCAGATTTATATATCTAAATCATGTAAGGTAAATGATATTGGTTTGTCCGATGTTGGGTGTTTTCACGCAACTAGTAAATGCAAATCGATTTTCCTTCATGCAAATCACACGTGATCAAGACGAGTTTGGGTTTGTTCAAAAGCCCCAAATTTCTAGTTGCCAATAATACCACAAGGCATTCAAATTGTAATTTTTTTATTTTTTTAACGATTTTTTTAAAGAGAAATTATGATCATGGTTTGTCTATCTCTGATCGTAATTCGTCCGAAAAATGTTCATGGTTTATCCGGTTTAAGAAAGCATCATTTTTGAATGAAGAAATTCGAATTTTCAAGTAGATGTTGCATTTCTCATTGCTTGAGCTTCTTGGATGGAACGTTCCAGTGGAACCTTTGCTTTCTCAATTATTAGTAGAAATTGGTTGAGATTTCTATGCCGAATAACACGCCTTGAATGTACTCTCGAGAGGTAAGCTCTAGAACAAGCGTGGCCACAGTGCAAGCCGGCAGAATTTTCTTCACTGAAAAATTCCCCGGCCAGAACGGGAATCGAACCCAAACCCCCGGCATGATAATGTGGGGCGCTAACCACTCGGCCACGGAAGCTCGAATTTACGGTCATCATATTGATCCATTCATAATTTGGGCTTTCTTTAGACTATTGCCTTTTCGTGAGCATTTTGAAGGTGAACAACACTCAACACAGAGAAACTTTATTTCTGTTTCGCGCGAAGGACAACGGTACAAAACAAACAAACTGCATAAAAATTTGAATAATGGATTTGGAACACCTTATGGTATTATTAACAATTCGAGACTTGGGGCTTTTCTGCAAACCCAAACGTATTGATTATATGTGAATTTCATGAAGAAAAATCGAATTTGCATTTACCAGTTTCGTGGACAAACCAACATCATTTACCTTAATACAGGAAAAAAATCAACAGAAAGTGAAAGAGATATCCTTTCGGTGTCAGAGAATCTGTTGTAGAGCAGTTTAGGAAGATTAGAAGATTGGTTGATTCTAACAATGAAGTGAATTATGAATTTTTCGGGAGTGAAATAACAAAAAAAAAAAAAAAAATTGAAACTGCTGCCTTTTTTATGTCGAAGGTATTAATCAATTTTGCATACAGTTCTGGTTTCTGAGAATGCTTTTTTTGTAATTTCAAATTGAATAATAATAAATACATAATTTGACGGAAACATTTTGAAAACATGATTTTTGTCACGTGTTGTGTTGTGTGAACGGGTTAACTTATGATAACAATACACATTTATTTTTTCATGAAAAATCAAGCAATGTGATGAAATTTATGTATAACGTTCTTTGAAAAGTCACACCTTCGCAAAAAGTCGAAATTTCAAAAAAAAAAATACCCAAAATATATAATTTTGTGAGTCTGACAAGCGGTCAAGCTTTAGAGCATTATGCCAGCATTCTAATGAAATTGAATGAAAAATATCTGAATCGGGAGGTATTTTGGGCTATACAAGTTTTGAGTATGACGAATTTCATGCCAACTCGTCTTAGGAGCCTGCAGCACCATCTAAGATAGCAGCGAAACGTTGTGGGTGTAAACACATGGGTCTTTTAAACTACTTTGCATACTTTAAATATTCAAAAAATAATAAGACTACTTTTTTAAAAGGGACAAAAATTTTTCTTGATTTTTACAAAAAAATGTGACTCAAAAACTATAATACCTACAAAATTCGGGTGAAAGGATAAAATGTAAAAAATTGTTCACATTTTCATTAAAAAATATCAAAGTTGTCCATGCATCGGAAGATGGGCTTTTACAGGGAAAAAGTTTTTCCAACAACAATTTTTTCATGTTTTTTTTTGAAAAAATTACAACTAATCCTAATTTTGTTTCTAGTCAACATAGCAATATAATGTATTGGACAAAGTTCTAGATCTTATAAAAATATGAACTTTTGTCGAAAATGTCAACTTTCTGTCATTTATAGTTTCTGGAATATAGGGCATTTTGGTATGGAGACCCCTGAAAAAAAAAATTCACTCGTTACATTTTTGTGTGTAAATTCTCGCGTTTGACATGTTCTTGACATGTTTCTGAATAGAGAAAAGCATGTAAATCGCAATAATTTATACATACAAATGTTACGAATTAAACATTAATAGTATTTTTTTGAAGAAAAACATGAAAAAGTTTATGTTCGAAATTTTTTTCCCTGTAAAAGTGCCCATTTTCCGATGTATGGGTGACTTGTTGGGCCATTCAAATCTTTTTTTTTCAGAGTTAAAAAAAGCATGTTTTCTACAAAAATTAATTTTAATTTTCAAAATATTTTTTTTCGGTGATTTTTTTTTCAACAATTTACATGATATTTTCTTTTTTCATTAAAAAATATCAAGCAAATTTAGGAAAAAAAAATCATTGAAAAAACATACATATTTTGAAAAATTTAAATTTATTTTTCTCGAAAACATGTTTTTTTTATTCTCATAAAACAGATATGAATAGCCCATACAATTTCCAACAAGTCACCCATACATCGGAAGGTGGGCACTTTTACAGGGAAAAAATTTTTACGAACATCAGCTCTTTCATGTTTTTCTTTTACTACTAATGCTTAATTCGTTACATTTGTATGTAGAAATTATCGCGATTTACATGCTCTGCTAACTTTTCTCTATTCATAAACATGTCAAACGCGAGAATTTACACACAAAAATGTAACAAGTAAAACCAGAGATCGAAATCCTCGCTCGGCTGCGCGATAAATATTCTTTTCACCGAAAATTCTTTTTCAGAGAGAAAGAGATGTGGAAAATCTCTATCTCGGAAGTTCAACGAGAAAGCTTTTTCGTCTCTCATTTGGTACTGAAAATATGGAGCGAAAAATCATAGCTAACTTTACCAACGTTAGGCTGTTAAGACAGCGTCCAAACGATCTGCATTTGGACAACGTCTGAATTGTACAAATATTAATCCATCTCAAGTTCACTTCACGATGAAACCCAATGTTGCCGCATGTTTTCATGCAATGTTTTCAGCTGTACTGAAGAAGTGAAAAACCATTATCGGTATCAAAGAGTCACTGAAAACGAAAACATTTTTCGGCAATCATAATTCGACGAAAAATAAAAATCGGCATTGAATTTCTCGCGAGAATCGTAGTGAGCGTATAACATTCTCTCGCCTCCTATATTCTCATCTTTATTTCCCCGTGGGTGAAAACGGATGTTTTTCGTCTCAAATCGGCGATTTCGATCTCTGAGTAAAACATTATTTTTTTCAGGGGTCTCCATACCAAAATGGCCCGTATTCCAGAAACTATAAAAGATAGAAAGTTGACGGCTTCGACAAAAGTTCATATTGTAATAAGATTTAAAACTTTGTCCAATACACTATATTGCATTCTTGACTTTAAACAAATTTAGGATTAGTTGTATTTTTTTCAAAGAAAACATGAAAAAGTTGTTGTTGGAAACTTTTTCCCTGTAAAAGTTTCCATCTTCCGATGTATGGACGACTTGTTGTGAATTTTAAGGGCTATTCATATATATGTTTTGAGAATTTAAAAAAATGTTTTTGAGAAAAATTAATTTTTATTTTTAAAATAATTTTTTTTCAGCAAAATTTGTTTTCAAAAACTTTTTGGTATTTTTTCATGAAAATTCGAACAATTTTCTACATTTTATCCTTTCACCCTTTTTTTTATACAGTTCTATACTTGTGCATTCTATTGGTTCTGTAGATTGCCTTCATTACTAAAAAACTATAAATACGATAATAAATCTATAGTCCAATAAGAACACTCATGAATGTATCTTTACAGTGCAACAAACCCCCATTTGGGCCTGGGTTACTCCGGCTATGAAAACATGTACCCGTCGCACACGGATCCCTACCAAACAATCCCGCATGGTTACATCCCTGCGTCGCATCATCACCACGACTATTCGAGCTACAATTCATCACCTACAACATGCTACGACTATAATGCACCGAGCGCGCCTCCACCCCACTATCACCATCATTTAATCCCGGCCTACAATTCCTATCCACATCCCCATTCAACGTCTTCGATCAACGAAATAACCCCTTCCGGCAGCAGTGGAACCGATCTCGAGATGTCCCTCGGAGTTGTCATCGCGGGGACCAAGGATTACTCGTTTCACATCGAGGAGGTTCGCTCTACTAATCCGGCTGCGATGAACGTGAATGCCGCTGATCCAACGAGCGATGCCCACAACACTACAAGTAGTCCCCCGATCGAAGACATCTCCGCTAGCACCTTAGTGCAAACCACGACCGAGAAAGTGAAGACCGAGCCCAGCTTTAACGCCGCTACGAGTAATCCGAACCGAGTAACCTCCGAGCATGTCCAGGAGCTGGACAGCTTGTGTCAGATGAATGGCAGCGAGGAGGAGACGATACAAAGTATGTTCTGTACAATTAAAACCTTGCAGGCATCACATTAACGTCCAATTTTTATCATTTTTACAGAGGAATGCAACACTCAGCTGGTCACAAGCTCTCGGTGCGAACTGCGCAAGAACGGTAAACTACGGGCCAAGCGGAAGCCCCGTATACTCTTTTCCCAGGGTCAGGTGTTGGAGCTGGAGCGAAGATTCCGACAGCAGCGATATCTTTCCGCACCCGAGCGGGAAACTTTGGCGGGGATTCTGAAGCTAACTCCAACACAGGTAAAAATCTGGTTCCAAAATCGACGCTACAAATCGAAACGCATGCAGATCGAGAATGCCACCAGCCTCGAGAAGGAAGCGACGCTTGGCAGCAGCAAAAATGGGGACCACGGGAATAGCCCTTCGTCGGTGGAGTTTGTCGAGGAGGGCGTGGGCGTTGGATATTCTGCGGTTGGTTACGGAACGGTTGGTGCGCTGCCAACGGAGCCACCGCCTCCACCTCCCTATCCGGCGTTCGGGATTCAATACAGCAGCGAACAGTACGGACCCCCGCCGAATCCGTATTACGACCAGAAGGGGTACTGGTAAAACAGCCGAAGGTAGCCTTATTTTGTAAATATGATTAGGAGTAGGATTAGCGAAGCCAAATATTTGAAAGTACTAGACCAAAGATGAAAAACGTTGTGCGTAGTGATGGAGTGTAAATGTTATCCATTTAGATAGATCAGGAAATAAACAGATTGATGAAATCATGACGCATCCTTTCTTTTTTTCTTTGTTTTGAGAAACAATATCCGGGTGCGGAGAGAGAAGATTACTTGAATGATTTGGTTCATGTCAAATGCGGATCGAAAGCGGGGAGAAATTTGATCCATGGCTGTTTTCCTGGCAATGTTTTCCTTGGGTGTCTAGGAATGAGAGCAGCTCGCAAGGAGTCGTGGGCTGATAATGGCGCTCTTTGATCTAGTGTTGTTTTATATTGCGTTTGGCCATGTGTTTTATGAAAGAATATAGTTCAATGCAATTCTTGTTTAATTTGCTAGCTAGTTTTAAATTTTTCTCCATCTCTATTCTTTTACTTGAATTTTTTTCACATTTCAGAAAGCATTTTATGAATTTCATGCTAACTCGACTGACCATTGCACAATGATGCATTTAAGTGGAAATTAGCATTTAGAGCTCGACAGTTATTCTCCAGACAAAAACTGTCTTGGACAAAGTTGTTACATATGATAGAGCGCTCATTTTCATGTTATCAAAAATAGGATGACCAAAATTGTATATGAAAAAAACATTAACTTTCTTATCTTTATAGATAGAGGTACACATAGTTCTACAATGTTGTAGCCCCAGTTATTTTAAGCAACTTTGTACAGCAAAATGTTTTTCTATTTCTTCAAATAACCGATATTGCGCTTTTTTTCTAAGTTGTGATAGGGTCACCATAAAAAAAATAATTTTTTGCTCTAATTTTTATATTTCAAATTCTACATGAAAACTGTCTTCGAAAGACTTTTAGAGCTTACTAATACAAATATTTTGCGAAACAGAACTTGTCAATATCTCAACTCTACTTAAAGTTATTGATATTTTTTACCAAAAAAATACGCTCTCTTCATTTGTTTGTCATTCTTTCTGAACATAAACATAATGAACATACAAAATGTTCATTGACAGCATTTGATAGAACATATTTTATTTTTGAAGGCTTTTGAAGACGGTTTGCATGTACAATTTTAAATATAGAAATTAGAGCAAAAAAACAATTGTTTTCATGGTGACCCTAACGCACATTAGATGAAGAGCCCTATGTCGGTTATTTCAAGAGATAGAATAAACTTTGTTCTATAAACATGTCTCAAATAATTTACGCTGCAACATTGTTGAACTATATTCATCTCTATAAGGATAAGAAAGTTATATTTTGACGTGGGACTACGTCTAACCGGAGTATATGGGGGGTAAAATGAAATCCTAAACACAGAACATGCAGGAAAAAATTAAAGATTCCGAATGCTTATAATTCGAACATTTCTTACTGGATCGGAAAAATGTTTGTATCAATTTATAGGGAATATTTCTACGCTTCTATTGCAATTAATAAAATGTTATTTTTCATTAGATAAACAATGGAATAACTGTAGAATGTTAAGCGTTATCTGAACGCCCTAACTGCCTCGTTTTGATTGGCCCGATAAACAGTTTCCCTAACACAGCCATCAAAACCAAGCAGCCTTGGGGACATCGGCATTGCAAACACATGAAAGTTGGGGACATTTTTGTTCCGACTGAAATGTGTTTCCCTAGCACAGACTTCAAATCCACGGAGCGTAGGGAAATTGGCATGCAGGTCGGGGGTAATTTTGTTCCGACTGAAATATGTTTCCCCAACACAGGGAAAATCGTGCAGATACTAGAGGCGAATGAACTTTCAAGTTTAAATCATCTATAGTATAAAAAAAGAAGTTGAACTTGTTGATTCATGCAAGCCGGGGGTACTTTTTTTGCACTCCGAAAAGTGTTTTCCTAACACGGATTACAAAAGCGTGTACGAACACAACGCACTGGCTCGGTTATTCAAGATTGCTTTGAAGGATATGCCTTCATATCTTCGCATACCATTTGATGATTAGGCAAAATGTTGATAACCATTTGCTGCGATAACGCCTATTGATTAAACAATATGCGTTCGACGCACATGTCAAAATCGAAACTGAGTGCCTGAAGTATATCAAATCAAGCAAATTCGCTTTTCGAGAAGTACGTACACTTGAGAGATGCAAACTTCAGAAGGAAACGTAAAATAAAATAATCGTTTGATAATTCTTCCGTTCACATATTTTGTCCTAGGAGGCATCATACCAAACGTAAAAGGACTGTCATTAAATTTAGTCAAGAAGAACATAATATATCACAATGCATGATCTGACCTTACATGGCATTATACAATCTTTTTACTCACAAAACAAATATATTGAAGTCAATTGAATTCGGAAATTGTTTCATTCAATCAAAAGCTCAATCATTACAAACAAATGATTGCTAAGCTAAGGTAGTCTCAGGTCAACCTTGCGGTTATATAATAGATATAACCCACACTTTTTTTTATTTCATCGACAATTTTGGTCACCCTATTTTTGACAACATTAAAAAAGAGCGCTCTATCATATGTAACAAATTGTTCAAAGACAGGTTTTGTGTAGAGAATAATTGTCGAGCTTTAAATGCTGATTTCCACTTAAATGCACCTCCTGGACCATTGTGCATTGGCAGCAACATCTCAGGTTGCACTGAAACGTTGTGGGTGTAAAGACATTGGCCATTTAAGCGACTTTGCATACTTGAATTTTCAAAAAAAAAGACTACTTTTTGAATAGAGTCAAATTTTTTTCTTTATTTCTTACAAAAAATTATATTTGAAAAACTATAATATCTAAAAAAAATCTGGTCAAAGGATAAAATTGTATAAATTTTCATTAAAAAAATTATGAAAACTTTTAAAAGAAAAATTACACTGCAAAAAAATTATTTTAAAAATATAAATTCATTTTTCAAAAAAACTATTTTTTTTTAATTCTTATAAAATTACGTGAATAGCCCTTACAATTTCTAACAAGTCACTTATGCATTAGAAGATGGACACATTTACAGGGAAAAAGTTTTCCTAAAGACAACTTTCTCATGTTCTCATTCATATCTATTTTTTCAGAATTTCAGAAAAATATGTTTTTGAGAAAAATGAATATAATTTTCAAAATATTTTCTTTCAAAAAAATTTTGTTTTAAAAATTTGTTAGAAAAAAGAAACTAGAAAGTTAGAAAAAGAAACTATAAAGGATTGAAAATGGATGTCTTTGAAAAAGGTTCTTTTTTTTAATACGATCTAAAACATTGTCGAATACGATATATCACTATCTTGACTTTAGACAAAATTAGGATTAGTAGTAATGTTTTCGAAGATAACAAGAAAAATTTGTTTTTAGGAAAACTTTTTCCCTGTAATAGTGGCCATCTTTGATTGTATGGGTTGTTGGAAATTGTACATGTTTTTTTTTGCGAATTTAAAAAAAAAAGTTTTTGAAAATAACGAGTTTAAATTTTGAAAATATTTTTTTCAGAGTAATTTTTATATAAAAATTTGAACAATTTCTACATTTTATCCTTCGGCCAGAATTTTGTAGGTATTATAGTTTTTGAGTCATGTATATTTTTTTGTAAAATATAAAGAAAAAAATTATAGCGCATTTTCAAAAAGTCGTCTACTTCTTTTTCGAAGATTTAAAGTATGTAAAGTTGCTTAAATGACCAATGTCTTTACTTCCACAACGTTTCACTGCTATCTGAGATGGTGCTGCCAACTCCCAAGACGAGAGTTGGCATGAAAACCGTCAAAATTTTTAACAGAGGAATTCTGTCATTTGTGAAACAAAATCACTTTTTGTGAAGTTTCTGTGGTGCGATTATGAAAAGAGGAAAAAATTTGTTTCTTCATCTAGATTATGTTGTTTCTAATAGGCCAAATGATCAAAACATGGTCAACTTTAATTTTTTTGTATTCCTTTTGAGTGTGCATTTATGAAACCGAAACACCCCGGTGTTTCGCTTTCCACCGTCTTTTGACGTAGGACTATTACACATATCTGCGCGTTATATACATGTTACTTTCTCATCCAAAAATTTGTTTCAATAGCCTTAAAATTGCTTTCAAAACAGGCTATTGAAATCACCAATCGGTATTTAAGAAACCGACCGACCAAGAATGTACCAGCATCGAAAATTGGTTCCACTTGAGGCGTCGGAGCAGCCACGCGCGCACCTCTTTTCGTTTGGTTGTTATCCAGCATCGAGAAGAATCTGGAAAGATGTCATCGTTGCTGAAAAATAATCTGCCAGTTTCTCTTGGAATTGAAAAATATATTCAAGCGAAAGAGTTTATTTTAATGTTTTCTATGCATATAATACTGCGACCAAATACATTTGGTTTTATGATTTTTCAAGTGCAATTAGCAGGAAAGTTTATGAAGATTATTCTTCCTCATCAGTTGATTATTTTCGTATCCAATATTGGATGCGCGCGCAACAGAAAATGTTTCGCATCGCGAAAATTATATAATTTTCAATCGATTATAGTCGTTGAAAGTTTCAAACTCAGAGAGTTCATTCGCCTCTAGTTTGCCTTCCTAATTGTCATCGTAAACCACACCTTCTTTCGTTTCAATTACGGACAAAAAGCATACTTAAGCGATATTCTGGTAGTGAAGCGCATTAATTTTTCGTGAAGACACCGACTGGACAACGTCGTTACTGGATGAGCTGGACAGCGAGGGATCGAGTGATCCCTCCTGACCTGACCTGAAACGCATTCAGTATGTTTCGAAAAGTGAGGAAGCGCAGAAGAGCCGACCCATCAGAAGAAGAGAAGACGACCAAGAGAGTACCAGTATCGAAAATTGGTTCCGTTAGATACATCGGAGCAGCCGCCACAAACACACACACATACACACACATTTTACTTTTTACAAGTTCAATATCTCTCTACGGGGCCATTTACGTGCGAGAAGCTGGCATTTTCATGTTGAGCGAGCAAAATTTTGAAGCGTTGTTCCTCTTGCTCAGACACCATTCTGAGACCTGAAAAGCAAACATCAAAATCAACACAGAGAAGTGAGTGTAGAATTGCACCCACACACCAATTATAATTTTCAAAAATCAGGAAGAATGAAAATAAAAATCAGTTCGAAAAAGTTCGCTTAGTTTTGAATCGCTACCATTAGGTTGTCAAGTTGCGAGCAGTACTTGTGGGAATGTATCGACTGGTTGCTCGATAGAAGCACATAATACAGAAATCCTCCTCAACCCCTCAACACACAGAGTATGACTATGTGCGGGGCTTTGGGATTAACTAACTATTTCGTTTACCCAAAGTTTTCACCCGCTCAACATTGATCCGTTTCCACAACCCGTCACGACTTGCTTCAGAACGGCATTTTCGTTGCGTTTTTGAAGGGAGTCGCAGGCCGAGATGCGTAATCCTTATAGCTATACAAAATATTTAGTGGCTAACATTTCTTTCATTGTTTCCGTTCCTAGTCTATTTCTAATTTTGTTTTTATTAAGATTCAATTGAGAGAATAGTCTTTCAACCGATGTTGAGGAATGTGAATGAATTGATAAGCCTGGTATAAACTCTCCCAGAAGTGGAAAAGCCAATGTGTCGCCGGATCTTTTGATCGTTGTTATTTTGAGCTTGAGCTTGGGTAGACTGTACAATTCGTAGTTGCTCTCCGTGATTGACCTGAACCAACCAAATTGCACAAAGAACACACAGAATGACGCTTGGGACTAGCAAATCATTCTCGTTGTGCAATTTTCGGGGATTCGAACTTTAAATGGTCAATAACGACGCCGGTCACGTCCTTACAGTCACCAGGGGAGGGGAAGGAATGTTAGTATGACATTCGCCGGCCGAAAGCCAGAAGGGTCGCCTCTATAGCGTGGTTCCCTAGCGTTTATCATGGGAGGGATAGTTGTTAGTGGGGAAGGTAAGAATCAGGATTCACTGTGGTAAGTGATGTGATTATGTTAACGCGGACTTTAAATGTAGTACTCTATTGCAATCTTTGATCGTGACGCAGGAGATTTTTATTCAGTTGCCTAACAAGGTAACCGAAAGATCTTCTAGAATAAATCGCATCGGTCGTACATACTTTGACTTTTTACGTCAAGTACTCTATTTTAATGTCAAATCACGACGCCGGCGGTTATGAAATTGTTACCTGAGAAGGTAACCAAACAGACTCCGAGAGACGGTTCGAATCGGGTATAAATTGTGGGACTTTTCACGCGTAATACTCTATTGAATATTCAAATCACTACCTAAGAAGGTAACTGAAAGAACTTCTCTATTATGATTCGAATCGGAGACTTGTTCTGTGGCTAACGTCAATACTGTATCGTATTTTTATTCGCGACGCCGAAGATTATTAATGATACATAAATTCAATTGAATTGTCATAGAAATAATGAGGGTAATAAAATAGCTAAATAAAAGGGAACTTCTCCGTACACTATACGCTTTTAAACCAAATTACTTGTTGTAAGTGTGTTGTAAAATAATAAATTATAAGTTAGATTTTTAGAGAATGAGAAGAAAAGTAAACATAGCAAAATATTTTGGTTTATCTATTAGGCTGGTACACATTTACGATACACCTAATCATGGTGATAAAATCACTGCAATAATAAAATATTGCATTTATGGCAGCCACTGGATCTTCTTATTGCATCACTTTAGTTATATTATTTCATCGATAAATCACAAACACTGAAACTTGAAGCACGACAGCATTTTTTATTTCCCACATACACAAACACAGCCGCGTAGAGAAAGTCCACTCTACTATAACAAAGCGGATGGAGAGAAAACATGTCTTTGCATGTTAAGCGTTTCGCGAAAATCAATCGGGCTCCGCCAAGTGGATGGGCTAATTAATCACTTCATTCGTACAGAGAATTTCATTAAACTGCACTAACACTTCGTTTCAAATTTTTAACACTTCGCACCAAATGTAGAAAGCATATCAGCAGAAGAAGAATTGAAGATTGTTTTCAAATTTTGATGTTATTCGGTTCAACTATATAAATCCTATAATATTGTCTGTGAATTCAAAAAGAATCTATTGGGTAATTTAACGCTCTGAAACGTATTCCTTCATTAATAACTTTGTAGCTACTCTTACATACACATCATCATGACTAATGTAATGTTGCGCCTTAAACTTAATCTACTCTTAATCCCTTAAATTCGTCAAATATGCTGATTACATGAAATTATTCAGCACTGTTTTGAAAGTCTCAGAGCAATTTGAGTGCAGTGAATATAATCCGGGATTTTCATTCTGGAAAAGCTTATTCAGTCGCTTTACAACTGACAAAAAAGTTAGGTACAGTTTGGTATCAGAAGAATTTTTGTTTGGATCATAGAGTATATAAATATTATGGATAATTTGTTTTTCTGTTAAAGAGTTCAAAAATCAGAAAAATATAGGAGGTTTTTGAAATGCCCCAAATTTGAATTGATCAAATTGTGTTCGTTCCATCCTTCAGTAAATGGCAAATGAATAACCAGAGACTTAATTCCAATAACATTACGTTGAGCTGCATCTTGAAATATAAACGATTAATTCTTGGAATAATCTCACATTATTACAACTCCTCCATTAGTTGATAAAAAAAATAATCAAATTATTTTTTGGTTATGAGCTTGAGCTTGAGCTTGGGTAGACTGTACAATTCGTAGTTGCTCTCCGTGATTGACCTGAACCAACCAAATTGCACAAAGAACACACAGAATGACGCTTGGGACTAGCAAATCATTCTCGTTGTGCAATTTTCGGTGGTTCGAGCTTTAAATGGTCAATAACGACGCCGGCCACGTCCTTATAGTCACCAGGGGAAGGAAGGAATGTTAGTATGATATTCGCCGCCCGAAGGCCAGAAGGGTCGCCTCTATAGCGTGGTTCCCTAGCGTTTATCATGGAAGGGATAGTTGTTAGTGGGAATGGTTAGGAATAATCAGGAATCACTGTGGTAAGTGATGTGATTCTAAAAACGTAAACTCTCAACTATACGGCGAAATGAGATTTGAAGAAAATATACATTCTTATCGGACCGGTGATGCATTTCGTTATTCATCGTTATTCATTTCGATATTTTTCCTGACCTGAAAAGGCCATAAAAAACTCCTTCTCCTCTCGTTCTATATATTTTTATTCACTCGCGGAGACCAAGGTTATTTTGGCAACCTGAGAAGGTCGCAAAGAAGCGCTTGTTTCTTTGTTACTATGTTTCAACATATTTTCTAATAACGACGGTAAAGTTTATCTTTGAGCAACATGAGAAGGTTGCCGAGAAACTCCTGCAAAATTCAGTTAACCGACGAAATATTATTCAACCTGAGAAGGTCAACCAGAAAATCCCCCTGAAATTACTCGAATCGACAATATATTTAGTGATTCATTACTCGTATCATGTTTTAAAATTATTTGATCGCAGTGGCTGAGATTATCTCTGGTCAACCTGAAAAGGTCACCGATGAACCTTTTTACAGGGCAGCCAAAAAAATTCTATTTCCGGAAAAACGAGAACACGTATCACGCGACGGCTGATTCAAGCTTAAATTTAAAATCTGGAAATGAAAATGTGAAATGTAATCTGAAATATCTTTAAATGTAATGTAAATATATATAAATGTAATGTGAATAGCTGAAATTAGAAATAAAACATTTTTAAAATCGGAACTGCCACTCATCACCGGAATTCGAGTCCAAAAATTCCAAGCATCATCTAGAATCCTTTTCTGCATGCAGATTCCATCTCTGAAGTGGATTGCTGTATTGAGTTCCGTACCATGTGAAAAACCACGCTAGCAGTAACAAGATGATAACTAAAGGGAAGAAATAATAATATACACAAATATACCCATCCCCACATCAAATGTCCCAAGAAACATGTTAAGGAGTATCAAAATAGAATGGACTTATCTCTGACCATATTTGCATCACTACTGACTACAAACAATAAATAATGCGCGAGCCCTAGCTTCATGCTGCATACGCTCAATTTGTGTTGGTTGGGATAGGGTTGCCAAGGCCCCGTTTTGCTCCAATGATACACGCACACAATCAAATAGCTTTCCTTTGGTATCAGCATGCAGTGTGCAGTGTTCGACACGGCGAAAAGTAAACACGAAATACACTAAACACAATACACCCCTTCCTCTAGTTTCCGTCGGAGTTAAATTTACACACGCGACGAACTGGTGACCAAATTTGTTTACAATGCGCGGGAATATACGAAAGCAACTGCGCAGTTGTATTTGGTGATAGCCTCACTACGCAAATAAAATGCGATTGCTGCCGAATGCAAGCTTCGGGAAATTGTATGCAAAACACACACACAACACTAACAAACTCGACTGAGCTTCGCGACATGTATGAACATGTTGAATAAAATATGCGGCTCCAATAATCACATCAACAGTGTTTCAAAACATCGGAAATATCACTTTTTCACACATTCCTATGAGATTGGAAAATCATCACATATCTCATGACAACCGAATGCCTTCAGTAAAAACCTGTACCGAACGTATAGCGGATTGAGCTATAACATTTTGGGACACATAAGATGACGACGAACGATGCAAATAAAACCCAACGCGGAGCAAAAATAATAACGTCCGTACCCGATGACTGCCGGAGTGAAACTCTAATCAAATTATTTTTTGGTTATCTCGAAAAACTGGGTTGTTGTGTACTGCACTCCACTGATCATTCAACAAGAGCCAAAGGTTGTACCGCTCATGACAACTCTACACGAGCTGATGTTTGCGCCGGCTAGTGACCATTCTATCCTGGATCCCTCGAGTCGAGAAGACGCACCACGCTAGATATGGGGTACAGACTAGGGGGGGCGTTGCTGATTAATGGTCAGCTGCATCCCAATAGGAAGTATCCCGTGTCGGGCATAGGTACAGAGCATTGGAGACAGCAACATCACAATTACGAAAACACTTGTAATACTAACCTCGAGCCAACCGCGAGCAATCGGTTACATATTACTAACATAGATATAAGGCAAACATTGTCGAAATATTGAACTCCCGGCCCCGTCAGGTTGACGCCATATGAGCCTTAATAAAAATATATATTTTGGATAAAAAAAAAGTACTGCACATCGATGAACAGAATTTATCAGAGTTTTGTTGTGAATAAAAGTTAAGGGTCCAATTTCATGCATGAGTGTTGAATAACTAGAGGATTATAATTTATGATTACATTCCAACATTTGCAGTCAACATTCATAAATTAGGAAAAAGGCTAAACACAATTAAATAACAATAAACCATTTAATCCAACAAAATTACTTCCCAACACAAAGCGGTACCCTCAAAGAAAGTCAAGCAGAACATTGATCCCTTGCTCATCCTTGCTTCGTGCAGTTCATACATGTATCACGTCTTCCTCCGTTCCTCGTCCGCCAGAGCAGACAGAAGCCAGAAAGGGCATCTGTTTTACGTTCTGCTAAAAACCTCTCTAGAGCTAGAGAGTTGTTCTCCGACGGATAACCTCTCCTTACTTCTCTCGTGCTTTCCATCACATTGGCATCACATCTAATGCCAGCCGGGGAAAAAGAGGAAAATTTATGAAAATATGATAAAACTAAACCTAACGGAGCCGCGGAGGTTAGTGGGAGATGGATTTCTGCTATTAATTTCGAATAAAGATAAAACGGATGGCAGCCTTGGGTATGGGAATTTGTATTACGAACGATGCTGAATTGCATCGCAGAGGTCTGCGGTGATTTGTGGTGGCGCATTGGGGGTGATGGCTTGCGCGCGTCAAATATGGTTAACCCCCATAAAATTTTATTTCGTGTCGGTTTTTCGTGTGTATGGAGGAAAACTTTAATGGTGGTGCATAATGTGTTAGCGCAGAGGTAATTCCAAAGCAGTAAAATTGTTCTCAGAAGGGGATTGTAGATTGATACTTGTATATGCGTGCAAGGATCACTTTTATTTTGAGAAATAATTATCAACGAATAATTGAGTTCAACAGTAATTACTAGAATCCGAACCTAAATGATAAATTATGCATTGCTTCCTCCCATCAATATTATATTTATACGAGTTAACTCGATCATAAAAAACATACATGTTTCATGTCTAATGAAAACTAAGTTTTAAACCATCTTGAAAGTAACGTTGATTAAATTATAAATTGCAGAGAATAGCTATTCAATAAATTTTAATTCAAATAAATTTACGAGCATGAAACGATAGAAAAGAGCAAACTAACTTATTGTTGTTTTCGCATTGGAAAGAAAGAAACAACTAGCTCATCTTGTTTGAGCTGTCGAAACTGTGAATCTACCAATGGGAGAGATTTTCTAACAGCACCACATTGTCACATACGGAGATTGCATGAACCTTCAGCAGCACATGCGCAGAACCCTTGTACATGGTTGTTGTCTAAGCTAAATGCAACGATTAATTCAACAAATTTCGTTTCACTCTAGCATTAGGAATGAATGTAAGCAAAAAAACATATTCACACCTGTACCAGAAAACTTATTATGGTCACTTGTGGTAATAACTTGAAAAAATTTTCAAACACTCTGATGGAAATAGAAATTATTTTTCGTTCGCTCAAAAGATGAAACATAAACCTTATGAGGTTAGTTTAATCTTTATATTCACTCTGATACAATTGGCGCTAGTGTATATTCTTTGCTACACTCAAAGAACGAATTTGTGTTTATTAATAAATTTGTGAAGATGAAACATAAAACATTTTGAAGCTACCTGTTTATGATTGTGAAATATCGAATATCGTGCATATTTTTGGTTTAAGGGGGTTTTCTAGTTGAAAGGCACAAATTTCAGACGCCTATTTTACTGCAGTATCGACACCATACACACCAATCGCAATTTCATCGGCCTCGCACTTTTAAAAGCAAAAATGTAAAATGTATCGAATTTTCTCTTTGTTGAGCTCCATTGTTAACACCCTGTAACTCACAAGTAAATGGAACAAACAAAAAACAGAAAAAAAAATTTAGTGTGAAATGTCACCTTTACAACGAGCCTACACTTGAAATTATATGATCAATATTACGCGAGATATTGATCACTAAAGCCAGCTATCGAGAAAATAATGGATAACTTTTTCCCCAACCTAATGTGTTCGTAACATGTTTGTCTGTAGAGCTGTCCCACATTAAGTGAAATTTAACCCCTTCCTGTTGACCGATTGATCTGGAAATTGGAACACACCTTTATCTCTGCAGTCATTATAAAACAGTGCATTTCATGATCTTGAAAATCCAAGATGGCGGCCGCTACAAAATGGCGGATCCATGCAAACCCCATCAACACGGGTATCAAATAAAAAGGCTTGACTAGTAGCACACACTTTTTATAAGTAATGCAAATTCAAAATGACCGCCTCCAAAAAAGGACGCAATATATACAGCCATTCCATGCCAAACCGATATAGTGATACTCATGATTTCGTTGAGAGTGGTAGATTCGCAAACATTTTTTCGTTAGGGTGACCATTTCCATTTTAAGGTGGTCCGAACAAGCACTATTTTCACTTTTCTCCTAAAACGACTGTTATCAAAAAATCATAACTTCTGAACTCCTGGACCGATTCTAATGATCGACATATCAAATTAAAGCCAGGTGATTTCCTAAAAAGACGAGTTGGCTTTAATTTGATTTCCAGTAGTTTCCAGTAGTTCAAAAGTTATGAATTTTTGAAAAAAGTCATTTTAGGAAAAATGTGTAAAATATATACAGCCATTCCATGCCAAACCGATGTTTCTCAGATTTCCGTCAAAAGTGATAATTTTGTTCCTTATTGCAAAACATGCAAAACATGAGACCCGTATTGTTTTCTTTTTATTAATATGGTTCCCATTTCCATTTTAGAGTGGTCAGAAAAATCAAATTTTTCCACTATTTCCCAAAAATGACCTTTTTTTAAAAAAAACATCACATTTGAACCATTGAACCGATTCAAATTGAATGAATGAGCAAACCTTTTATCAAGAAAATATAGAACTTGCAAAAGAAGTGGATTTTATTTCCGTCATTATTGATTGTAGTGTTTTTTTATTGTTTTCATGGCTTTGGACTAGAGGGCGCTATATTTTTTTTTCTTGAAAGCTGAGGATTTTTACATAATATATCTCGATATCAGAGATGCTATTTTTTTCGTTTTTGTGATATGATTTTTCGAAATAAACCGGTTGTTCGAAAATTAATTTTTCCCCCTTTATCCAAAAATTAAATCCTTCGATCTCAAAATAACATTCATCGTATCGTTGCTGAGTCGATTTCAATGTTTATTTTTGTTCTGATTATATTCAGAAAAAATCGCTCGACAGTTGCCGAGGAGTGAGGCATAATGCGAATGTTACAAACAAGGCATTGGAGCGCCGAAAAGGCGAGCGAACCGTCAATTCCTTTTAGGCGTCAATTTTTTGTCCACAAACCCTGCACATGCTCATTTTCTGAAATTGTGATTTCCTTACGGAGTAATTTTATCTTTAGGCTACAGGATTAATTCTCCACATCTTGTACATTCCCATTGTAGGATCCTGGAAACGCTTAATGCTAGTCAAATTGGAAAAGTTCCAGGGATTTCACATTGCCGTAGACTTGAGCGTCGAATCATCAAAATCGAATCTTTTTCTCATTTGTTTGATCAGAATACAGAATCTGTACCAAAATAACGAAAAAATCTGTACCATTCCAGATAAATCTGTACGTTTGGCAACACTGCCGGTAACTATCCGGTATCCAGCCTATCCGGCCAATACTTGTTATCCGGCCGGATACCGGATATTAGAAAAAAAATCAATAATTTCTCACTAACACAAGATAAAATTAAATTAACATTAACTTATAACATTAATCAATTAACACTATTACTTTTATTATAATTTTTAAAACGACCGATTACGCATTGCCGCGTATACCAGACCAACTTTAGAGAACAGTCTTTCACTGCAGAGGCTACTGCGAGGAGTTGAAAGATAAACTCTAGTTCAATGACCACCGAACGTAAAAAACGTGATTGTGATCGATTCGAAGTGTTTTAGTAATAGTCATTTTTGTTAGTAATAAGACTTTTTTTTCCTAAACGCGACACAGATCATTTTTATTTGCCACTTCGTTGAAACTGTTAGAAATGGTGTCGTGAGCATCGCGTGTAAGGATTAATTCAATTTTGTCTCTTTTGCTTCTTTAATTCGATTTGTGGTGAAGTAAGTCCTAAATCAGGTTATCATCTCTAAAGATAATTTAAATTTTAACGTTTTTTTAAATCTTGAATGAAAATAATTTATTGATGTACTTTATTTATTTGAATTCGTAGTATTTACTCTTACTCGACTTGTATTAAAATTATTTCAATACAACGACAAAAATTTCATTACGTAATAGAAAATCCGCAATAAAAAATCTGTTCATTATTCCATACAAAAAACTTATTAATTCTTAATTAAATATAAATTCTATGCGAAAATGTTGTCATTGTTCATTATTTTTATGTAAAAAAATTTCAAATGACTATCCAAGCGGATTCAAAAATGTATCACTTATTTTGTACTCTATGTAACACTCCTACCCCAACTTTTCCTTTTCCCTACTACGTGCATGATTATTCGAAAGATCATACTATATATGATTTACTGTGGATAACCGAATTTAGACATACTAAACGAACCCTGCTCATCTTACCTCTAATCTCATCTTAGCAATAAATTATCATATTTGGTATGTTTCTATGTTAAATCAACGTATTCATTTCAATTTGGATTTTTCAACTATTCCTGCGCCCTCCTCTACCTAGCTACGTTCAATTTTGGTCAAATAATCATATTTTTAAAGTATATTAACAAACTATTCAAAATTTCTGATTGAAAAAATAAAAAAAAAACAAAACTCAAAACTCCGGATAATCGAGTCCTACCTGTACTTCGAAGTGGCTGAGGTATAACATCAATATACTTATTTAAGAGCTATTATTTCATAGCACTCCGGCGGAGCACACTGCCGTAGAGAAAGGGTTAAAGGCGGATTTCATGACGTAGACTTTTTTGTATTCGAAAATTACTCGTAGTTGCAATTAAATATCGTATTCATCCTCCTACCATACGTTTTTGCTTTTACTGTGTAAATAATGTCTGCAATGAATCGTGTTCATATTTTTATTAGTGAATCACATTATATTATTTTGATTGATTATTATCACCTGATGCCATCGAATTCTATTTTTATTTGTTTATAAATATCATATCCTTTCTTTGTTTTCTGGACAAGGAGAAGGACGCGCCCACACATTTATTCAGAGGCTGTTGTTTGATAGACCATTTTCACGAGTCAAGTGAATTCAATGTAATTTGATCCACAATGAACAAAGAGCCACCAAGTGGAACCATTTCACCCGCCGTAGTCAACAAAGCACTAGATGAGTGATCACTTCGCTTAATTGAATCTCTCATCTTTTCGGTCCGATTATGGTTCATACAAACACAGCTTCTGATTAATGTTCCTCCTTCCTCATCTATGATGTCGTGAGTGACTCTGAACGGCCGATCATATTACCAAACACCATAAATAACCTGCCCGTAACAGTACATAAAATCACTCACCCGGCGGAGGAAAGCCGGAATACGCTCGCACTGCAGACAAGTATTGATTCATAAAATAAACACTTCCCTCCCGTGCTTGTTCCAGTTCTCTAACAACTCATAAAACTCCCGCCATTCAGTCTTTGTAGTTTGAATCTCAATTATGTTTACAGAAGCACGCATTTCATACATAAATAGAGGAGAGACTCGCAGCGCCGATGAAGAGATCAATTATCGCTTGCCTCGAGGTTTTCCCAACACAATCAATTTGATTCATGCGCACACGAAGAGTGATGCCTGGGAAATGCGACCCAATACAAGTGGTCCTACATATTGGAATCATCATCATCTAGTGTTCGAGTGCAGATTATCAAGATTGAGTCTATCCACCTATTCACCACCAGTTCCTACTCCGCACCAAAAAAACGCATATTTCATCGCTTGCCATAACAAGCTGCAATACAACACAATAAGTAAGTATCATGCAAAGGAAACAAGAGCAAGTGACTACATCCGCATCGCTTGAAAACAATTCCCCATAATTACCGTGCAATCGTGCAATGTTTGACAGTCCCTCGTCGCCATCCATCCATTCACACCTAACCGGTGGCAACGCAATGACAATAGTACCGACAAGTAGCAGCCTACTTTGCGTCGCCACTCGCCACGGCCCAGCGGATCAAATTTGGCAAGTGGCTACACAATAGGGCAAAAGGAAGCCGCAGGCAAAATATTTTCACTCGTGGCCAACCGCCGCCACGCAACAATAGGGATTTAAATGAATCCTCAATTATCTCGTTGACGTCGTTGGCGTCGCTTTGTGTTTCAAATTTGTTTCCTCGCAGGAGAGTAAAAAAAAGGGAATGAGGCACTTCCGAGGATAGTGAGGGCTTGTGATACGTTTGGATAGACCGGGAGTGTATTAGAGGATTTTGGTGTGGAAGGCAACAGTCGAAATGAATTCTGGGCACAGTTGGTGATAAAATACAATATGTTCTCTGACGAGTGTAATAAGGATCGAATTTTCTGAAGAGGCGAGCGGAATTTTCGAAGGGATTGGTGGGATGTGGGGGAAAATGCGTGTGCTATTCGTAAATTCTAGCGATTTACACGTTTTGCGAACATTTTTCTATTAGAAACATATCAAGAAGATATCAATCGTGAAAATTTACCCAAAAATTTTACGTGAAAATCATTGGTTTTTGGGTACGAGAAATGTTTTTTTTATGGTTTGCCATACCTCTCTTCTATGAAAGGGAGGGGGCTCCCATACAAACAAAACACAAATTTTCGCATAACTCAAGGATGAATAAGGTAAATGGAGCCAAAATTGGAATGTGAGGATTTCAGAGCACAAGAAGTGTTTCTATGATGGTGTGACACCCCACCCTCATCTGAAAGGAGGAAGAGGGTCCCATAAAAATATTACACATATTTGACTTTCATGTTTGGCTTCAAATTCAAATTTTTGAAGGGAAGGTGGTGGTTATACGGACATGTTAAGAAAAACTTCAATTACATTTTTGGAAACTCATGTTTCCCAAAATTTAAATATAAATGTAAAAGGTGTTCTTATTATAAGATTTCTGAAATTCATTAACAGAAATCTGAAAATTTGTAAAGTTATCAAATCTGATAACTATACAAATCAACCCGCACATTTTCTAGAAAATATATCCAATATATTTGTGATGCTTTTTTTCTGGATATCATTATATCCCTAACCAAGAATTCCAAACATTTTTTCTATGAAAATGTGATAAAATCAAACCAAATTCACACTGAAAAAACTAAATATCTTCGTGAAAGCTCCTTATCAGGGGTTTTCAGATCTTTTTCTCATAGGAGCACTTTTTGAAGTCAATAAAAAATGTTATTTTTTTATCAAAAATTCACAAAATACTGTTACATCAACTAGTGATGAATAAGATAGTAGTTTGGCCGGATATCGGATATCCGGCAAGCTTCCAGTCCGGATGGCAGAATATCCGGCAGCCGGATATTTCGCTCTTGATTTGCGAATACGAAGCTGGGAGAAACTGCATGTGTGCATGAAGCTGATAAAGGATTTCATTTTAGGGAGAAAAAAAACATTTTTACATACAGCCATTCCATGCCAAACCAGTATAGTGGTTCTCAGGTTTTCGTGGAAATTGATACACCCAAACTAGCGTAGCTCGAAGGCATTTCATTTTCGGCAGAAACCATGTCTTTCCATACCTTGTAGCGTCAAATGAGCAAATAATGTCATCTGTCCCCAACGCTTTAAAATGTTTGTATGTATGGATGCAGACATCTCTTTCTATTTTCTTTTTTCATTTTCTTGGGATTGCACACAAAAAAAAGTTCAGACGACGTCAATGGGGATCGAACTAAGGCCGGCTGGAATGCAAGACTGTCTTACACAGCCACGCTATCCATATAGATAATGATGCTGTTGCACAGGAGTGTGATAATATTACATCTCATTACAAATTGAAATTGGAAAGCGTTTTCCAATTTTACTCCTAGAAAAAACTTTCCAACATAAAGGAGATCTATATCCATCTCGGTCTGGATCGTGTACATTAGGGTGGCAGCGAAAATGATCATGTCAAATTTCAAAAACCAACCATGTACATTTTGTTTATTGGCCCAAAAAAAAAATGATCTGTGTAACGTTTCAAAAAAAAACGCCACAATCAGAAATACTCGATATAACCATCTTATAAAAAGATAGTTTACGACAATTCTGAATGAGCTATCCCCATTCCAGTTTCCACTTCAGACCCACATAAAAATTTCATTATGTATCAGTGTTCTGCCAGTGTTCCATTAACATAGTCCAGGCCCACCAAACGCGCACGAGGCTCAAACTCTCGTAGACAACGCTTATTACTTTTTTTTTTTTTTACAATATACATTAACAAAACAACAACAAAAAAATTATCATCATCAGTACGAACATGGTAGTTTAACCTGTAAATTAATTTTAATAATTTTTATCAATTGAAAACATGAATGAATGATTTAGGAAAAAAAATTATAAAACCTGTTTACAAAACAGATTTTACGTGTGAAATACACATTTTCTTGAACTCTGCCATTGTTGCCGCATGTTTAATTTCTCTGGGCATCGAATTGAAGAAATGTATACCTTTATATAACAACGAGTTCTGCGACCTACTAAACAAAAAGTTGGGTTTTTTTGCATCATTCGCGTTTCTTGTATTGTATCTATGAACATCACATCCTCTTTCAATTCGATCACACAAATATCGAGGCAGCATATCGTTCAAAATTTTGAAGATGAACACCATTGTCATGTAATAAATTCTCTGCTTCACAGATAGCCACAAAATCAGCGCATTGGTATTAATTTTGTTTATTGCCATCATGGTTAATAATGTGAACTAAATGGGAATAATACTTTGAAAATCACCGCAGAACAGAAAAATTATTCTTTTTAACGATACACCCTACCAGGGGCCGTCATATTCTCTAACATTTTGGTAATTCAGCTTACGGACAATGTCATGAAAACGAAACCAATCAATTTGGAGACATTTATCTATTTTCCAAGTTGCACACAGTCGAAAGTACAAAAAAGAAAAGCAACATTGAGATTCGAACGAGAGATGTCGCGATTATTAACCCTTTGCGGTCGGAATTAATTTCGTTAGAAACGGATCCTCTTATCATTCCACCCCTTGTTCATAGAATTTCCGTATACATTCGTGAAAAAGTTCAGTAGACATTTAAATTGGTTTAGAAAAATGTTAACTATCACAACTTTGAATAAAGTATTAAGTACGATTCCTTGTCGTGGTGGCTGAGAGCAGACAAACGACCGCAAAGGGTTAAACATGCATTTCATCACCTCTCGGCCATCATCACTTCTTGACCCACTGCAGACATACGACAATTCAATAAAATTGTGGGTCTTGTTGTAATGTGTTACGATATTTACACGACATTTGTATCTGTGAAATCATAGTAGAAGCACAACCGGAGTGATCCGTGAAAAAATATAACTTATATACCTATAAGCTGTGGTTGTGAGATGCAATAAATTTTAAAGAATAAATAAAACGTTCTAATGAAAATCCTAAAGGGTGTGTCACATCAAATTGCATCACGGAAAAAACGCTGTAGAAATTTAATTTTTAGGAATTATATCTTCAGCTTTCGCTTATAATCAGATAAGAGTGTATAGATCACGTTGGCCATGCTTCACTGTCAACTTTTCGTAAATTTGGAAAAATGTCGTCGAACGAAAAAGAGCGTCGTGAATTAATCTTGTGCACTCATTTCGAGAATCCGGAGTTGTCACATCGGGACATCGGTAAGATGCTGGGAATCGTCCAATCCACGGTCAGCAGAGTACTAAAACGATACTTCGAGAACCTAACCATCGACCGGAAGGTGAAGAACGGCAAAAATGGATGCTCCGTCAGTGAAAAAGATCACAAGCGCGTAGTTAAGCAGTTTAGACGTGATCCGAGAAGTTCGGTCCGGGATGTCGCCAATAAGCTAAATTTGTCAAGTTCATTCGTCCAGCGGACCAAGCAGCGGGTGGGCCTGCGTACATACAAGGTTCAGAAGGCTCCTAACCGCGACGAAAGGCAAAACATGTAGGGGAAGACGCGAGCGCGGAAGCTGTACACCGAAATGCTGACGAAGCCGCATTGCCTGGTAATGGACGACGAAACCTACGTCAAAGCGGACTTTCGTCAGCTGCCGGGCCTGTTGTTCTTCTCCGCAGAGGACAAATTCAGCGTTCCGGAGGAGATTCGCAAGCGGAAACTATCCAAGTTTGCCAAAAAGTACATGGTGTGGCAAGCGATCTGCTCTTGCGGAAAGCGGAGCGCCCCCTTCGTGATGACCGGCACGGTAAACGGGCAGGTTTACCTTAAGGAGTGCCTACAGAAGCGCTTACTACCACTATTGAAGCAGCACGAGGGCCCGACCATCTTTTGGCCGGATCTCGCTTCGTGCCACTATTCAAAGGACGTGTTGGAGTGGTACGAAGCCAACGGGGTCACCTTCGTGCCAAAGGAAATGAACCCACCCAACGCGCCGGAGCTTCGCCCAATAGAGAAATATTGGGCGATTATGAAGCAGGTCCTCCGGAAGAACCCAAAAGTTGTCAAATCGGAGGCGGACTTCAAGAGATAATAGATTTCTGTTCAAAAAAAACTACAACCTGAAGTTGTACAGAACCTTATGGACGGGGTAAAGAGGAAGGTGCGAGCATACGGGCTTGGGTTCGAAGTATGAATAAAAAGAAAATGCCAAAAGTTGTTTAATAGTTTTTATTTTACTGTCTAAAATTTTCAAAAGGATCGGTCTAATGGGCGAATTTCTACAGCGTTTTTTCCGTGATGCAATTTGATGTGACACACCCTTTAGTTTTGAGTTATTTCATTATTCAGCAGGAGTCGGTTCTAATAATTGTGGGGAGTCGGATTCAGAGCCGGATTCTCGATTTTTTTCCGTCTCCACAGCCCTGTGCATAAAACAATTCGATTCGATCACAATCGCAACCCTTATATTTGGTAGTACAGGTCGGACTCGATTATATACAGACTCGATTATATGTGATTCAATTATATACAATTTTGGACTCAGTTTGAAAAAACATTTTTTTTATGTTTCAAATATGATTTACTTCACGAAACAATATAACCTTTCAACATTAAGGCGGAATTTAGGTGGCTTTTATATGTACAAGGGGGTCAAAATCGGGATTTTTGAAGATTTTGCTTGAATTTTCACCAGGAATTGTTTATATCGATATTGCAGCGCAATTAAGATAGATAGAAGTTTGGTGTTACAAAACAAATTGTAGAGCGATTAGAAAGCTTTATGCTAATTGATAGATACAATCAAATTCAATATGAATTTTAAGGATAAAATTAATAATAACACATAAAAAATTACTAACTTTGAAGTTTTTCATTTCCAAAATATTATTTAAATCCACTAATTCAAATGTTTCACAGCTACATATATCCTGCACTAAATTTTCTTATCTTTCTAATGGAAGCAACAGATTCGTTTTCTGTGGCATACTTTTTAATGTAGTGTCAGTTTGAGGCAACAGAGTCCGAAACAAACAAAAAAGTTATATAACTCTGTGATAGTTGAAATTCGAACATATGCGTGGAAGGATTTTTTTCATCAAATATGTTCCTCTATCACCTTCCGAATGAAATCGGATTTTTAATATGATAAATGTATTTTATGACTTTAAGGGGATTAATCAAAAATTAAATTCTTTTTTTATATTCAAAAGACAGAAAATATGCGCATAAAAACGATTTAATTTTTTTTTATTTTCTGAAACGATTGATGACGATGCACTAGTCTTTACCGCACTCGAAGGACTTCTTCGCTAGATGATACTAGCAACCGAAAAGCACGCACTCCAAAACTTGTGCACAATGCACAATAGTACCACGCAAAAAGGACAATGTCCAGTGTCATCGACCGACCAACGAAATGAAGAGATACAATATTCGACCGTACTTGTTGTGTAGAACGTATATTTGGTAAAAGAGGTCTAGCTTATCAAATGATGTGGCTTATATAGTGACCGTCGGCTATCGGTCAGTTCTCTTTTCATCTCTCACACATTGGTTTAGAAACTACAATTATAGTTCATTTCATTTCGAGCGGTATCTTATGGTTGAACGGTGGGATAAAGGTACAATTTTTTATAAATAATTCCAACAACGATTATATACAGGAATCGATTATACACAATGAAAATAAATCCAAAACTGTGTATAATCGAGTCCGCCCTGTATGTATATAAATTCTAAACCAAGGATTCTCAAGTTATTTCGGCCCAGAGACTTTTTTTTTCCAAAATGAAATGATACCCCATATCCCTTTTGAAAAAATATATCTATAGTTTTTTTTTCATATAAAATACCTATGCCTAAAAATATTCTACGCTCAAACACATTTTCTTGCACGAACTTTGCCACACTTTTCCATTTGTCGAATTTAACATCTTGTATGAACTTGAGCACGTTCACTGGTTGCGTTTTGGACAAGTACAACAATAATAATTTATCCACTGATCATTCAACAAGAGCCAAAGGTTGTATCGCTCATGACAACTCTACACGAGCTGATGTTTGCGCCGGCTAGTGACCATCCTATCCTGGATTCCTCGAGTCGAGAAGACGCACCACGCTAGATATGGGGTACAGACTAGGGGGCGTTGCTGATTAATGGTCAGCTGCATCCCAAAAGGAAGTATCCCGTGTCGGGCACAGGTACAGAGCATTGGAGACAGCAACATCACAATTACGAAAACACTTGTAATACTAACCTCGAGCCAACCGCGAGTAATCGGTTACATATTACTAACATAGTTATAAGGCAAACATTGTCGAAATATTGAACTCCCGGCCCCGTCAGGTTGACGCCATATGAACCTTAATAAAAATATATATTTTGGATAAAAAAAAACAATAATAATTTCTACCAAAATTTTAGAAATTCTTATAACAAGCTGGACCACGTAACACAATTTATACAGTGTCTTGAAAGCTTCAAATAAGAGCTAGTATTAATAAATAGAAAAACTGAAATGATCTTTTTTTCTAGGAAGCACGAACCCGCTCAATTCCAGCTTCACCTATCCGGTAAAACGATCATGCACTCTAAGTTTTCAAATACCTGAGTGTATATTTTGATTCTAAGTGTACCTGTGGGAGACACATTGCGTATTTGAAACAGAAATGCCAGCAAGAATCAATTTTCTCCAAACAATAACCGGAACATGGTGGGGTACCCTTCTAGGAGACCTCATTCAGTTGTACAAAACAACGATATTATCAGTGTCAGAATATCGCAGTTTTTGCTTCCGATCAGCTGCCAGGATTCATATTCTCAAGGTGGAATATCGCTTCAAGGAGAATACAATATCGCTGCTTGCGTATAGCCATGGTGTGTTTGCATTCGACACATACGATGAGTCTCGAAGTCTTGGCAGGAGTACCCCCGCTTACTCTTCGGTTCACAGAATTATCTTACAGATTTCTCATCCGTTGCAAGATCGTGAATCCATTGGTGATTGATAACTTCGAAAATCTACTCCAACTGACTCCAAAAAGTTTGCTTCCCATACTTTTGCAATTCTTCTGTCATTTTTTATCTGTCCATGCGACAAAAAATCCATGGAATCCCAGATCATCTACGCTCCGATTCTATTCCGTCGATATTTTCGACAGAATATGGGAAAGTTAGATCTGATAAAATGTTCTTTACTGACGGTTCATACATAAACGGGTCCACTGGCTTCGGCATCTTCAATGAAAATTCCAGTGCCTCTTTCAAACTCGAAGATCCTTGTTCTGTGTATGTCGCTCAACTGAGTGCGATATACTACGCACTAGGGATCATTGAAACATTGCCCATCGACCATTATTTTATTTTTTCAGACAGTCTCAGCTCAATAGAGACAATCCGCTTAATGGAAGTTGATAAACGTCCATCTTATTTCCTAACAAAAATAAGACATTGAGTGTTTTGGTCGAAAAATTATTCAAGATTACCTTAGCATGGGTTCCCTCTCATTGCTCGATTCCGGGGAATGAGAAAGCGGACTCGCTAGCTAAGGTGGGCGCTTCAGAAGGCACACTTTTTGAAAGGCAAATTGCTTATAATGAATTTTTCCACATTCCTCGTCAGCACACGCTCGTAAATTGACAGCTCATGTGGGGTGAAGATGAGTTCGGTTGTTGGTTACACACGATTATCCCCAAGGTCTCGACGGGTGCATGGTTCAAGGGATTGAATGTAGGTCGTGATTTCATTCGCGTGATATCGCGGATTATGTCCAATCACTACAACATAAACGCGCATCTCTATCGGATTGGGCTCGCAGAGCTAAGGATTGTACCGCTCTCTACACGAGCTGATGATTCTGCCGGTTAGTGACCATTCTATTCTGGATTCCTCGAGTCGAGAAAGACGCACCCCGCTAGATATGGGGTATAAACTAGGGGGGCGACTACTATCCTATGAGCTGGCCACCTACACCATACGACCATAACGAAGATTCTGTCGAGAGAGTTACTACAGAGGAGCTGATAGCGGCAGTTAAAAAATTAAAAATTAAAAAAGCGCCAGACCCAGACGGAATCCCCAACGTGGCTGTCAAAGCTGCGGTTCAAGCGTACCCGGATATATTTAGGGCAACGCTGCAGAAATGCCTCGATGATGGATACTTTCCGGATACCTGGAAAAGACAAAGACTGGTACTGCTACCAAAACCAGGGAAACCTCCAGGGGATCCATCGTCGTACCGTCCCATCTGCCTTCTGGACACACTCGGGAAGCTGCTGGAAAAGATCATTCTCAACAGATTGATGAAGTGTACAGAACGTGAAGGTGAATACGGACTCTCTAAAATGCAGTTTGGGTTCCGGAAAAAAAGATCGACAATGGATGCTATCATGTCAGTAACCGAGACAGCCGGCAAAGCATTGAAGCAAAAAAAACGCGGAAATCGTTATTGTGCCGTAATCACGATCGATGTGAAAAACGCATTCAACAGTGCCAGTTGGGAAGCTATCGCGATAGCGCTACATAGGTTACTAGTCCCGGACTACGTATGTAAAATTCTGAAAAGCTACTTCCAGAACCGAGTCTTAGTTTATGATACAGTGACAGGGCAGAAATCGTATAAAATTACAGCGGGGGTTCCACAAGGCTCCATTCTGGGCCCAACACTGTGGAACGCGATGTACGATGGTGTGCTGTTGTTGAAGCTTCCCAGGGGCGTACAAATCACTGGTTTTGCTGATGATGTTTTATTGACGGTGATCGGAGAATCCCGAGAAGAAGTCGAAATGTTGGGTACAGAGGCAATCAAAACCGTTGAAGAATGGATGAACGACTCTAAACTGCAGATAGCACACCAGAAAACCGAGATGGTGTTGGTCAGCAACTGCAAAGTTGTGGAGCAAACGAAAATCACCGTTGGGGAACACAGTATCTGTTCCAAACGGGAACTGAAGTACCTGGGTGTTATCCTTGACGATCGACTCAATTTCAAGAGCCACGTGAGATATGCATGTGAGAAAGCAGCAAAGGTCGCAACAGGGATGGCTAGAATTATGCCGAACAACGCAGGGTCATGTAGTAGCAAGAGGCGCCTTCTGGCCAGCGTATCCACATCGATACTCCGTTACGGTGGTCCGGTCTGGGTGGCAGCGCTCGAAGTAAGACAAAATCGGACGCTGCTAAACAGAAAGCTCAGAGTAATGGCGATGAGAGTATCGAGTGCATATCGAACGGTATCTGCAGAAGCGGTATGCGTGATAGCGGGAATGATTCCCATCGACATTATCCTGGTTGAAGACAGCGTACGCTACGAGGAAAAAACAACGGACGTGCAAAATAACAGAGAACTGCGAAAAAGATCACGACTAGAGTCAATACGGAAGTGGCAACAGGTGTGGAACAACACACCTAACGGTCGATGGACCCACCGACTAATTCCGAATATCACGAAGTGGATTGGGCGCAAGCATGGAGAAGTAAATTTCCACTTGACCCAATTTCTGTCTGGTCATGGATGTTTTAGGCGGTACTTGAACAGGTTCGGACACGCGAACTCACCATCCTGTCCTGAGTGTGGTCAAGTAGAAGAAACAGCGGAACACGTGGTCTTCGAATGTCCTCGATTTGGCCAGCAGAGAAGAGAGTTTATCGCTGCATGCGGACTCAATTTGAATGCCGATAACATCGTACACGAAATGTGTAAAAGCGAGAACTCGTGGAACGCAGTGAATTGTGTCATAGTCACAATAATGACGGAACTCCAACGAAAATGGAGAGCAGACCAAAGAATGAGCGTAGGAAACACAGAGCAATGAGTGCATAAGCACAGCCTCCTCCCGAAGTAATACCAAACGGTGGTTCCGGGAGAGAAACGGCATGAAGAAGGAGGTGGTTTTTGGTGAGTAGGAATCTCACACTATCCGGTCAACATGGCGACTGGGTGTCTATGCAAGATTTCCACCTTCTACAAAAAAAAAAAAAAAAAAAAATGGCATGGGGTTCTCAAATGGGGATCAACACTAGGGTAGGAGCCTGCCCGTTGGTCTCAAATGTTCCTATCTCACGCCTCCACGAAGATCATATGACGACATTTTTAGATCGGGCGTGAACTGGAAACACACACCTGGTCTTGGCTCCGAGAACGGGTGTCGAAAGTGGCTAAGTGAGGGGGTGCGAGCGAGTCAGAGCGCTATATCTCTCCCGGGGAAGGCCTCCCGGGTCATGGAGGCCTTGCCAACCCGCTGTCTCCCGGGCAAAGGAGATACACCCAGAAAATGGAGCTACGTTCACGAAGAATACTTAGAATGCGATCGCCCGAGGAGGGTCCCCGAACTGGAGCTGGTCCTGGAACGGGAGTAAGAGCGAGCGGCCAGCGGCTGGAGGGCGAGGTGCAAGAGCGGGCCACCAGCCGGGTTCAACCCGAAGAGCTACCGCCACACGGAAACAGCAGCCATCGACATCACCAACGAAACGCTGCGCCTACGAGGCGTGTTGCGACTGTCAGACGACAGTCGTCCACACTTGTGGGTACTACTAGGCGACGGATCATGTGGACACACGAAATGAACGAATTCGTGATCCGCGCCTATTACATCTGCACTGCTTTGGAGACGGACATGAGCGGTCGCCCTCGAATACTTTTTTTTTTTTTTTTTTTTTTTTTTTTTTTTTTTCCAATGTCAAGTTTATTCATTGTATAAAAGTTGTCATTATATGTTTACATCTAAATAAAATTCTAAGGCTGCAGTATCTATCAGCCCTTCTGTTTCATTTATGAATTCCACATAATTCGTGAAGGTTTTCAGTACTTGAATTCGTTGGCTTTTTGTGATGTTATTTAATGACGGCCGTAATAATTCTCCGAAAGAGGGACGTTGCCATCCTCCTAACATAACTGCAAGTTTTTGCTGTATTAGTCTCCAAGATGCCGCTACTCGAGGACACTCGCTGAATTTGTGCGTTATTGTTTCCACAGCTATATTACAATGGAGGCAGTTTGCTCCATCTGCCCGCTGTATAGTATGCATAAGTTTCCGATGTTGTGTTTTTCCATTCACGATGAGGTACAGACCACTGCGCTGGCTTGATGAAATTTGTCTGCATGCGATATTACGCCATATTCGTCGCCAGTCTGACGCTGGGTGCTTGCGCTCTATCCTAGGCTGCTCTGTCTGCTCAATGAAGAAATTATGAATCAGCACGCTGGATGGGTTTCGTTGTATTTGAAGTGTTAATAGCGGTAATTGTTCCCGTATTTGTCTCAGACACGGGAAATCTGCCGGTGAAGGAGTTGTTTGTACGAAGAAAGAACTTATGAGTAACGCCTTGCATTTTAATGCTGGAAGCTGTAGTTTCAGTCCGCCCTGTTTTTCACTTCTCGCAAGTTGCTGAATTGGTACCCGTGCTGGTAATCGTTTCCACAGAAACGACCCCATTATCGATGTTATTTTAGCTGTGTGAACAGTATACGGTGGAATGACCGATGCCACATACCACATCCTCGAAAGGACGAATATATTTAATAGTGTTACCTTCTGCACCAAATTAAGGCTCCTGAGTGAATGAAGCCAGATTTTCTGCGCTACTCGAGAGACGAGCGCATCCCAATTAAGCATAACCATCTCCCGTATGGAGTTTGCAAAAACAATGCCAAGGATTTTAACCGTTTCCCTTGTTTGTATCCGTGGTACTATTAATCGATTTTCATCCACCACTCCCACATCGATTGAAATCGTTTTCTGTCGATTCAGTTTCGCCCCTGCGACGTTTTCGAATTGGAGGAACAAATCATCAATAAGATCAATTTTCTGGGTGGATGTGACCACCACACTGACATCGTCCGCGTATGCCACGCACAGGTCACTGCCGCAAATGCGCTCGAGTCGTGTAAGAAGTGGATGAAGGTATAACGCAAATAGCATCATTGAGAGCGGATCGCCTTGTCTCACCGATCTCTCGATGGGGAAGACACGCGATAGATGCCCGTTCATCAGGAGCCGAGAGGTAGATCTCTCAGCAATACGCTGCAGAAGCCCGACGAAGCACGGGTTTACACCGAGCGATAGCATCGTACGGTGAAGGAATGAGTGCGATACCCGATCGAACGCGTGTTCGAGATCGAAGGAGATGAGCTTTCCGTTCCCCTTTCTGGCGATTAGTTCTGCTATTCTATCCTTCAGTCCGAGAGTGGCTTGGAAAATATTACGGCCGGGATTGCAGCACTTTTGCGCTTCGCTCGGTAGTCGGTTGTTTCGTAGCACTTGTTCCAAACGGGCTCTCATAATTCTGCTGAGGATTTTAAAGTCCATATTAAGGAGCGTGATCGGCCGAAAAGCTCGAGCGGTGTCGCCGTTGATTTTCTTCTTCACTAGTACTATAGTGCCCCTTGCGAATTCGGGATAGAAATGTGTCGTTTTTGCTTCGTTTATTACCAGATTGAGTTCTCTATGTATGACGTCAAAGGCTTTCTGGTAAAACTCTTTTTGAGACCATCGGACCCTGGCGATTTTCTCGCTGTTGCTGTTTTGATCGATGTACATATTTCTTCCGTTGTTATCTCTCTCATCAGAGAGGCGTTTGTTTCATCGTCTGCCGGTATTACTTGATCACACTCAAACGTGTTCACAACTTCATCGCTTCGCTCCGTCGCTGAGTAGAGTCCCCTGAAATATTCGAACATGTGATTTTCGATTTCTGCAGGATCTCGCAAGAGCTCTCCATTCTCAGTTCGTATATTCGTAACAGTTGTTTTTTTCCGTCTCCTTTCTCCCAACTGAAATGTGGAAATGTTTTCGCCGGCCACTATCGTGGCATTGATGCGCATGAATTTTTGCGCGAAACGTCGTTGATGTTCGAGCATTTGCGCTTTTAATCGATTGATGGTCGTTAGCATAACAGGATTCTGGTAATAATTGTCGTATGCCATTTTGAGTTGGCCATATAATCGTTGTTGTTCATTGTGAAAATCGCTGTATTCTTCTCGAGATTTCCAGCGGAAGAACGAAGAAATTTTAGGTTTTGCGAAAAAAAGCCACCATGCCATCCAGTTACTGTAATTCCTTCGTTGACGCGTCCAAAATTGCCACCGGATCCGAAGTTCATAAATATTTTGTGGTGTCAAGATATGTGATCGTAAGCACCAAAATCCTTGCCCTAGCGCGCGACCGAGGTGAGGAAGGCAAATTCGTGTTGTTAGTGCTTTGTGATCTGAGAAAGAACACACATGTGTAGCGGCACTCCTCAAATGCGCACAAAGTCCATTGCTGACGTATATGCGATCGAGCCTATATGCGATCGAGCCACAATACTAACAATGTTCGAGGAAGCGTATCCAGAGTTCGTCGGGAGGCTTGACCAAAACGCGATGAACGCGAGGCGTAGAGCGATTGTACGCAACAATATGCTCTCCCAAACGCAAGTCGACGAGATCAAGCAGCAGGTGCAGAGAGAACTAAGCTCCAGAACAAGCAGAGCAAGCGATGTGTCGAGACGAAGTTCAGTACGGCTGAGCAATTCATTCGCGAGTGGGGCACGCGAATCAGCACCAGTGGAGGCCACAGTACAACAACCCCCTGAGCCGGAAGACCCACAGCCAGATCAACAACTACTACGCGATCTGGTTTTCCATTACGACGAGGCGATCTCACAGTTCCGCGACACGGACCCTTTGTCGCGCCCCAGGATCCCGAAGTTACAGCATTCCCGCAGGCTGACAAGTGCAGTAAAGCTCATGAACGAGCACGTTCTTCCGCTGCACTTGGTTGATGCTGAGAACATGGAGGAGCTGCAACTGAAAGTTTACTGTGCTGCTGTGGCGACCGCCAAAAGTTTAGGATACCGTATTAGGCCAAGAGGCAGACTGCTCCAACATCTCCGTGAAAGGCGTGAGCCTCCATGGCGAAGGAGATTGGAGCAACGGATCCTAAACAAGCGCGCCGCAATTGGAAGACTGATGGCGTACAAAAGAGGTAGCAGATCGGCGAAATTATGTCGCCAAGTTGCTGTGATCGTGCGGCCTACTGAACTTCGCCAGCTGGGAGCTCACCAGCTGACGGAAAAACTCGACACACTGGTACAGCAATTGAGCGTCCTTACAAAACGGCTGAAACGTTACTCTGACTCTGCAAAGCGCCAGGAACAAAATCGGATGTTCAGAGATAACGAGAAAGCGTTCTACGACCACATTAGCGACGAGAAGCCCGACTACCGCGAAGGTTTGCCAGATATTAGCGATGTGACGAACTTCTGGGCTGGTATCTGGGAGACCCCAGTAGAACATCGCGACGGGCAAATGTGGTTAAGACGGGAGGAGGAGAGTTGTGGTGAAATTGGAGAGATGCCAGCTATCATCGTCGGAGAGAACGATGTCCGCGAAGCCTCGCGGTACCTGAGGAACTGGGCAGCACCGGGCCCCGATGGTGTCCAGAACTTTTGGCACAAGAAGCTGACCGTCGCACATCCAAAGATAGCTGAGTGCTTCAACAAGGTGCTACGTGACCCACACAACCTTCCTGAATTCGCCACCCGTGGCGTCACCTTCCTCCTCCCGAAAGACAGCAACACATTGAACCCATCAAAGTACAGACCGATAACGTGCCTATCGAGTCTGTACAAAATACTGAGCAGCATAATTACCGCCAAAGTTTCTGCTCACTGCGAACAGCATCACATCATCGCAGAAGAGCAGAAAGGATGCAGGAAAAATACGCATGGCTGCAAAGACCAGGCCATCATCGACGCAGCCATAGTCGGCCAGGCGGTATATAACCAGCGGAACCTAAGTATGGCCTACATCGATTACAGGAAGGCTTATGACTCCATACCTCACTCGTTTCTCGTCCGGGTATTGGAGCTATACAAGATTGATCCCGTCGTCGTTAGGTTCCTGCAGCATGCGATGAGGCAGTGGATCACGTCTACACTGGAGAGAGTTTCACTGCCACGCAACGAAGGGGGACTTGGAATAGTCGACATATCTGCACTGTTTGTTGCCCAGGTACAACAACTGCGCGAGTACTTCGCAGAACGCGCCAACCAAAACGCGCTATACCGGGCTGTCTGCGCCGCCGACAGAGGATACAGCGCTCTGCACTTGGCGCAAGCGGAGTACCAACTCAACTGCAATCTGCAGACAGTGGAGGAGAAGATTGCAGCTTGGAAGCAGAAGGCAGTGCATGATGCCCACCCCCATCAACTGGACCGGCCACACGTCGACAAGGCCGCATCTAATCTGTGACTAACGCGTGGTGAACTCTCTTCAGTAGTAGAAGCCGACATGATAGCCATCCAGGACAGGATAATGCCGACGAGAAACTGCAGGCGGTACGTCTGGCATCAAGACGTTGATGATATTTGCCGGATGTGCCATCAACCAGGTGAAAACATAGAGCACATTATGGGAGGCTGTCCCGTTTTGGCCAACGCAGCCTACACCGAGCGCCACAACAACGTGGCCCGTATTGTTCATCGACAACTGGCGCTCCAATGTGCTCTACTGGAAGACAACGTACCAAACTACCGGTACCTGCCTGCACCTGTCCTGGAAAATGACCGTTTCAAGCTGTACTGGGATCGCACTGTTCTGACCGACCTCTCGATCTACCACAACCGCCCAGACATAATGGTTTACGACAAGAGCGACCGCAAAGTCACCATCATCGATGTCGCTATTCCACTGAACCAGAATCTGGAGGAGACCAACGGTCGCAAAATCTGCAAGTACCGACCATTGGCCGTGGAGCTCAAGGAACTGTGGGGGCTAAGGGAGGTCCCAAGAATTGTTCCAGTCGTTCTCTCTGGAACTGGAATTGTCCCGAAGACACTTCTGGAAGCGCTAAAGGTGTTGAACATGGAGAAGGAATTGGCCGGCATCCAAAAGTCGGTCATCCTTAGCACCTGCGCGATTGTCCGACAATTTCTCGGTCAGGACTGAAACAGCACGAGCATGCAGATACGTGCATTCCGCAGAGCCTAGTCCCCCTTTGGCATTCAGAAGCCCGGGGGCAGGTGAAAATTCTGGCTAGGTTCGCCTAGTTAAGAAGTGAGATAAGTCTGCCAAAAAAAACACACACACACACACACACACCTACAAAATGAGGGGTGATCAGGTTTTTCATATGAATGATTAGAAAAAATACGGCGAATTTAAGTTGACCACTTTTTGATCCGAACACCCTTTATGAGAACACTTGTAATACTAACCTCGAGCCAGCCGCGAGTAGTCGGTTACTTATTACTTACATAGTTGTAAGCAAACATTGTCGAATTATTGAACTCCCGGCCCCGTCAGGCTGACGCCATATGAGCGTCAATAAAAACATATATTTTGGATAAAAAAATAATAATAAATAGGGACCAACCTCATCGACCCCCAAAATCAGTTCCACCAGTCGACCCATGGGAAACCGACATGGACCCTGAGGGTCGATACGACCACTTTGAGCATCTCTGCTCTAAACAGTAACCGCAATTGGCAATGGGTTTATCTTTCAGCTCCTTGCAGTAGTGTTTACAGTGGAAGTGGAATGATTTGTCTCGTATTAATGAGAAATTATTTATTCTTCTATCCTATCCTATCCTATCGTCTATCTGGCCGAATACCAGATGGTTACCAAATATCCGTTTAATCAAGAATGTCGTCTGTATCTCTGTAAAGTATCAAACGTAATATACCATGTGTAATTACTTGTTTGCAAATTGGGATAATTTACCGAAAATGTTTAGCAAAGTTCTTCATTCCTCAGGGTACGTACCCAATAAAGACAAAAATTTGGGACGAACACTTGAGAAGTAATAAAAATCGCCATAGCTTTCGAATCAAATACACACTTGTCTTACTTGGCAGAATCGCAGATGCAAAACGCAAAATGTCTTCTGCAGCCATCAAACCAATCAGCTAGACCAGGTGTGACAAACACTCGCTCACAAAGACGGACCATTCTTATAAGATTGTCTTCCCCACTTCCACGATGAGGAAAACCATGAAAACAAATTCACCACAACACTGAAATTACACACAGCGCAGCCCTGTCTAGAGTATGAAACCAGAAAAAACATTGAAAAATAAACTCACACTCAACCACATGCACTTCCCATCGCACTCTCTCACACTTATAAGATACACATATTTTCCTTTCGAGAAGTGACGGCAGCACAAGAAGAAAACACACACGACGAGGGACGAAAGTGCTTAATCAAATTCACCTTCCGACTTCTCTCCACAGCAAACGTCCTCTCACTGCACAACCACTACTACCATCCTGCCCTGATCAACTCCTTCTAACCAATCACAGCCCGGGCTCTTATCCAATCAAGAGGCTGTTTATTCTCGAACCTCTTTGTGCTTTTCCTCCACTTGGATGACGAAAGGCAACCGCAGCAGGAGCAGCAGCACCAGCGGCGGCGTGGTGAATATAATTCGCTCGAACCACTTGTTGTGTTTTCTCGCGCGCGCTGTTGTTGGAAAATGGAAAAACAGTGAGCGGCACACACGTGCTCGCGCGCTCGAGCTGTGGTGAAACCCGACACAGCAGGTTTGTTTTTCACTTCCCGACATCCAGTTCAGAGTCAGGGAAAAAGTTCACCAATCATTTCCACTCGGGAACTCGTTAAGTGCGGTCGTGTTAGTTCAGCGGTGATCCCGGTTAGTGTTTAGTGGTGACAGTGACAGGAACAGTGTTCGACGCGGGTGGAAAATGAGTCTCACCACGGCAACGGCGAAATCGATCGCCACGACTCCTTTCTCGATCAATGACATTCTGACAAGATCGCGCTGCGTCGCCGATGGCGAACGACGAAGTTCAGTGGAATCCTCCGGGAACGAAGAGGAACTTAGTGAAATCGGGAGGATGAAGTACTACAAAAGTGTGACCGGTGTCGATGGGGAAAGTCCGTGCACGGTGGATCATAGCGGATTTTACGGAAAATTGAACGCCAGCACCGCTTATTACCACAGTAATAATAACAATAACAACGGGGGTGGCGGGTTTAGCCTAGCAAATATTCATCCCTCGCTGCGGCGAGGATCGCTAGATTGTTTCATGATACCGGCGGAACGTGGAGAACACAACGCGATGGGCTCGCGGTGTCCCCTGGAACAGGGAGATTGCGAGGGTGAGCGATTCGAGAAGAGGATCGGTAGTGCCGGTGGTGAATGCTACCGGATACGGACGGATCGGAACGAGAGTCCGCTGGATATGCGACGCTCGGCGGAGAATGATTCAGGTAACTATGGCAGTGTGGAATAAACAATTTGCGTAATGGATGAAATTTGTTTGGAAGGACGCGTGGAGCCGCGTGCGGCTTTTAGACTTCATTGAATAGTGGTCTAATGGGAGTTTACTTCCAGACGCTGGAACTAATGGCTCATTTTCGAGCCGTGCGATGAAACTTTATTGAAGGTGACACAAAGATTTCAATGGATGAATTGGCATGATATTAATTCTTTGGGACGGTTCATTGTTCGCTGGTAATGGATATGACATTTAGAAGACCCCTTTCGGAAGGTAACGAAAGCGTGGAGTGTATATATAATATCACCAACGTAACGTAACTTTGGATTAATGGTGTGATTTGTTGTTACCAAAATAAACGACAACAAAGCTTGAAGGTCAAAAGTTTGAAGTTTTCTACAATCATCCCTCTCATAACTCAAGATAATAAAACTTCTGTTTTAGAAAAAGTTTTAAACCTGAAACGACAGTTGGATGCGAATTATTCTGAACACTACATCCAAGATGTGGCATGTCTTACGATGTCACGAAGCTGGCCTCAAGGGAGTAGTATTCTAGTGTAGAGATACGAGTTTCGGAGGATAAAACAAAGAATATTTGTACTATCCATTAAAATTCATTAAATATCCATTGAAAATCGAATAGATTCTGAATCAGTAGAGACGCCGCTATTGGTATGAACGCGAATAAAATGAGTTTTGACAAAATGGTGGTCATTTGAAAAAAGTTGGGAGGTCTGCGCCAGGAGCACATACGTCTTGACGTAGAACTTTGGTGATAATTTATTTTGAAATAAGTTTTAAGAACTCTTCAGAAATCCAGAAATTTAACTCATTCAACACTCCAAAAATCGTTTGTTATATGAACACCAAACTGAACTTCAAACGGGTTGTGAGAATTGTAGTGGTCGAAAGAATCCGGAACCTTTAATTATAAATTCTCTTGATTTTAAATAATAATAATAATTTAAATAAATAATAATATTATGTGCCAATAAAAATAGTTATCTCGATTTTTCATTCGGAACTTGCTACGAAATGCTGATTTGCACGATTATTTACCCTATGCAAAATATTAGCTCATTCGGGCTTCATTTACAAACGTTAAAATTTGAGTTTTTTGAAAACCGATACATCGCCGGAAATCAGGGATAAAAAAACGGTGCCAATTGTCTTAAAATTGCATAACACGTCGAGATTTACAGTTATATCAAAAACATTTGTTTTGTCATTTTGATGTTTGGTTTAAGTTCATAATGGAATAGCAATGAAACAATAAACTTTGCAAAAATCAATAACTGATTTCCAAAAATGCTGATGACAAAATGTGTACGGAATTCGAATCATTATTAAAATAGTGCCGTTAATTTTGAATCGTGACGGATTTTTATGATGACTTACATGAAATGCCCAAGAGAGGGCAATATTCTGAGGAAAGCCCAAAGCATGACTGGATCAATATGATGATAGTAAACTCAAGCAGTAATGCAGTCTGTGTGACATAGTCGAAGATGGTGTACTAAAAAAAATTAAATATCAGCTTGAAAATTCCAATTTTTTTATTCAAAATTGGTGATTTCTAGAACCGAACAAATCATGATCATTTGTCGGATAAACCATGATCATAATTTTTTTTTTGAAGAAAATCGTGGAAAAACATAAAAAATTGAATAATTTGAACGTCTTGGGGGCTGTCCACATACCACGTGGACAACTTTAGGGGGGTAGGGGTTACGAAAATGTCCATGCTTGTCCACGGTGAGGATGGAGGGGGTTTAGACAATGTCCACGTGGACACGTTACTTTTTTCTTTAAATAAAACATTCATGTTTATAGTCAAAATTGAATGAGATTTACTCCGTATTTACGAGATTTTTTAAACTTCACGCCCACCCTGAGTACTCTGTATTCATCAATATAAACACTGAGTTGCCTGAGAGTACGTTTCAAGAACTCTTTCCGAAAATCCGTATCTTTAGAGATCTGTTTTTTGCAATGATGTTTTTCTTCGCTTCTACGGTTGTCTGGAAAGCCTATGCTGCTACTGATGACAATCAAATTGAGACACTCATCAAGATTAATCCTCGGTACATGACACATGAATTATTAGATTCGCTACAGATGTCTACAGATGTGGTCCCCATGGCCTAGTGGTAAGCATTGCGCTTGCCAAGATGGGACCTTCGGGTTCGATTCCCGTTCGGGTCAGAAATTCTATCGTCATAGATCGTTTTTATGGCTTGCACTGGTAAAGGGGAACTGTCTAGGGTGTGGTGGGATGAGCATTGGGCATTGCCAGCCCCCAAGAAAAGCCACAAAAACCCGGAAACAAGCTCCTCTAAGCGAATTGACGCCGCTATAAGCGTCTTTGCCCAGTCCTGTTGGTACTCGGGACGTAAAGTAGCAGTATCACGATGGTCTTCCTGCGAGATAGTGGGGTTGGTCGCAGGCCTTGCAAGCCGCACCTCTAAAACACCAAGCAACGAACGATACACAAGAAGATTTGAAAATTGTGAATCAGGCCATGTTGTAAAGATGTTAAGCCAAATTATTAAATAAACAGATGTCTAAAACCATCGTTCATGAGCGCCTGGTGAAGCATGGGTACAAAAAATGCTACAATGTATGGACTACATATTCAACCATATTCCGGAACCCGATTGGATTTGACATATTGCAATCCGAACGAGATTGACATTTGGATATTACAATCCAGTCTTGCAACATTTGCACAACGCGATAGAATTTGATAGTATTCGCTTGAGGTCATGGTCTGGGCCCGGTGAGACTAGAGGAAAATCCGTATACAACTAGTCTCGATGAATGCCAACAAGTACTGCTCGCAGCTGAACGTATTACCATCAACGATCCAGAACGCTTTTAGGGCGCTTCTAAGACTTCATCCGCCGTACTTACCAGATATCTATCTTCTTCAGATTATCAACTGTTAAAATTCCTGTAAGAACTTCATCTCATTGTATAGCATAAAAAGCGTCTTGCCCAGTTTTTTGACGAGAAAACAAAGAAGTTCTGAGAGGATGGGATTCTCAAGTTTCGTGAAGGTTGCTGAAATACTGTGGAACAAAACGTTATTTATAATTAAAATCGAATAAATGTATGTCTATGTCATGCTTTCGATTTCTTCCTTAGAATCAAGAATTAAGGGTTATAGGTCAACGAAATCATCGAAATCATCGATCACGATTATACTACAAGTGTTTTCTTTTGACTAGGTTCATTGAAGCCGCCAGGCACTACCGAACCTGAAAAAGTGAAAGTCATTCATGCTCAGACGAGAAAATATTTCGTAATCCGTGATCACGAATGTACAATGTCCACATCTAGTCGCGACATCTGGGTTTAGAACAAAATACTTTTTTTTACTTTCATTCTTTTAAACTAAAAAAAAATGAAAACTTTGACTTGGTGTATTGATACGAAAAGTAAATTTGAATTGATAATTTAGATTTACAAAGTGTGTTCAATCCACCAATTTATTGTCATTATCCATTCCCAAAAACAGAGCACAAAGTCAGTCAATCTAATGATATTTATGAATCTACGGATCAGTTAAATGAACAGCATCAGAAATTGGAGTGTCTGAATTATATGCGATTGAGCGGTAACTCGGGTGTGTTGTACGATCCAAAACAAGCAATACATTTCAACTTTTTTTTTCAATTCAACAGCACGATGATATCAACATCGGTTTTTTTATTCTTTATTGTAGAATAAATCCCAATAACTGTTTTCAAACAAAGTGCTTGATTTCATTGTTTGATTTTTTTCAACACAAACAGCCAGCCAGTTTCAATAAAAATACTCGAGATTATTTTCACATGTGATATTTTGATATGAATATGGAGTTTACGTAAATGGAATTCGGGAGAAAATAAGGAGCATCCCAGACAATGTGAAAAAATTGAAACAAATCGTAGCTATTAATAAGGCTATCATTTTTATCAAAAAAAAAATAAATAAATGGGAATAGAAAATAGAAACAAACATGGAATGAAATTTCAGCGAAAAAGATAGAATTTTATTGATTTCTTCAAAACAACTGGAGGAATGTCCACGTGGTCAACAGGGGGAGGGGTATAAGAATGTCCACGCTAGTCCACGGAGGGGGGAGAGGGTTTTCTTAAATCATGCTTTTTCCTGTCCACGTGGAATGTGGACAGCCCCTTATGGTATCATAAGCAACTAGAGACTTGGGGCTTTTCAACAAACTTAAATTCGTTTTGATTACATGTGATTTTCATGAAATCGATTTATATTTAACACGTTGACTGCCACGTCAGTCACCGGTGTCTGACACCGAGTATTCGCTCAGGCTGCGTCAGTCACCGGTAACTGACAGTATAACATATGATAATAAAGGTAACTAATATGAGCATTAGGGTGGCAACGGATGTATGGAAAAAAATTCATCAGCGAATTTCCAAAACCGACCATGTACATTTAGTTTATTGGCCCAAAAAAAATGATCTGTGCAAAGTTTCAGCTCAATCGAACATGATTTCGGGGTGCCTCAAAGCGCTCAAAGTTTTGATTTTTTCATCCTCGAAAATCTTCCAAGGGTGGAGAAAAGGAAATCTGGAAAATCGATTTTTTTTTCGATGCCAAATGACTTAAAAATGCAGGAAGCGTCGAGATCTAATGTCATCTTAAAAAAAAAATTTTGGCCGAAAATCGACCTTTTGGGACTGAGAAGCCTGAGAAGAAATGAAGATATGGAAAAATAATAATTGCCTGTGCAAAGTTTCAGCTCAATCGGATATCATTTAGGGGTGCCTCAAAGCACTCAAAGTTTTGTTTTTGGCCACTCTGGCTAAGTCCCAAAAAGTAGATTTTCGGCCAAAAAAAATTTTTTTTTAGATAACGCCAGATCACGACGTTTTACGCATTTTGAAGTCATTTGGCATCGAACAAAAAATTTCGATTTTCTAAATTTATAATAATATAATTTGGATATTCAAGCAATAAACAACAAACCGCCTAGGAAAAGACACTTTAATGTATAATGTTTTCTATTTAACGGATTGGAGTCACAGCGATCATTGCCGATCATTGTAAAACATACCATCCACTAATGTAATTGAACTCAAAATACGCAAATCATATTTTACAAACTTCACCCTCAAATCAATTCACCGTCATTTCCACTTTCAGATTGTGACGCCCCATCACCCTACGGCAACCTGTCTCTTCACAGTGGATCCCATCCGTCGGAAGACCACCTGCCAACGACCGCCACCCGAAAGAAGCGTTCCCGGGCAGCCTTTAGCCACGCGCAGGTGTTCGAGCTGGAGCGTCGCTTCGCGCAGCAGCGCTATCTCTCGGGACCGGAACGATCTGAGCTTGCGAAAAATCTGCGCCTCACCGAAACCCAGGTTAAAATTTGGTTCCAGAACCGGCGCTACAAAACGAAGCGAAAGCAAATCCAGCAGCACGAGGCAGCCCTGCTGAGCGCAACCAAGCGCGTGCCAGTGCAGGTGCTGGTGCGGGAGGACGGAAGCTATGGTCCGGCCGTCCTTGCGGGTCAACCGCACTACGCCTCCGGACTTGATCCGGCTTTGCTCAACGTCTATAGACATCAGGTAATGTCATATTTCGCTCGATACTGTCGTGCAATATGATTCTACCAAAATATCCATCCCAATTGTCAACAGATTCAGATCGCCTACGGAATGCCGGTGCCCCCGATGCCGTTCTCCTACTTCTATCCGTCCAAACTGCCGAGCACGATCCCAGCGATGGCTGCTGCTGCCGCAGCAGTCTCGTCCAAGCAACCGCTGAATTTCTCCACCCGGTCACCGGTGGAGACCACCGTTGAAGGCGTCCACGAACGGCGCCCGCCCTCGACCTCGGCGAGAAGTGACGACGAAATGGCTTACAACGGACGGCGTGACTGCAAGCCGGAACACGGAGAGCATCACCGTCGGGAACGGTGTAGCAGTCGTGATTGTGAGATGCTATCGGTGGGGGATGGGGAGGAAAGTGAGAATGTGGAAATTGATTGAACAGATGATTGAAAAGACGAGAGAGTGATCGTTTAAAGTGTACATTTGAACCCCAGGAAGCTAATTGAACCAAAGAGATATTTTGTGTTGTTTTTAGTTGTAAGCAATAGTTAAAGAAATTGTAAATATTGTGCTAGCTATAACAATGTGTGACATAAAACTAGTAATAGATGAAATACACGTGTAAATGATGAACGTTGCAATAAATCTGTTTGTGAATCAAACTATTATATGAATCGAATCATTATTGCTTCAAATACTGCTTGTTAGTATTTCAATGGCCTCCGTTCGTAATATGACCTTCATTAAGGTTTGATGTTATCCACACAAACTTACCTCCACACAAATTAACCCGGCAAAAGGTAGGAACTGTTGTTTATTAGTGTGTTTGATATGTTTAGAACAAATTATTTTTTGACAAGGATTATATGTGCCATTGCGCATAAACTGAAAATTTAAAATGCAGAATAATCCAAGCATCAAGCATCTATTGAGTCGAAATTATAGCGAAAGAGGTAAAAAAATAGAATGTGAGAATGTCATGTTGCCTAAACACTGTTTCTCTGAAGCCAAATATTTCACATTTTTTACAGGTAAATTTCGATCAACGTGTATTGATGGTACAGATCAAACATACTTGACACAAAGCATGACAAGCAAATATTAAGTTTCGGTTTGCTTAAGGTCTATTGGACCTGTTGCTCAACCCATGTGCGTTAAATATTCCAGTCATTTTTTTTCCATGTCCAATGTATGACATTGTTTGCCACTGTTGAAAATTGAAGGTAGCAATTATACAATTTTTAGCCGAATTCATTTGAATTACGAGCGTCGTTTGAAAAGTCCGTGCAACAATGAAAACTACTTAACTGTTAGGGGAAAACCTTTTTTATTTTCAATATAGTCCCTCTCTACACTTCGTCCGACGCTACTCTGGTTTGTTGATCCCTTCCGAATAACCCGAAAATAGATCTTGCTGAGAGTTGGTGTATGTTCTTCCATAGACGAATTTCATGCCAACTCGACAGGCCGTTGGCATCACCATCTCAGATAGCAGTGAAACGTTGTGGGTGTAAAGACATGGGCCATTTAAGCAACTTTGCATACTTGAAATATTCGAAAAATAATTAGAAAACTTTTTGGAAAAAACCAATTTTTTTTCAATTTTTACAAAAATTTATAGCTTGAAAACTATGATACCTGCAAAGTTCATGTCAAAGGAAGAAATCTAGGAAATTGTTTAAATTTTTACGAAAAAATACCAAAAAATTTCGCTGAAAAAAAGCTGCTTTAAAAATTAAAATTCCTTTTTCTCAAAAACCTTTTTTTTTTTAAATTCCCAAAAATATATATATATATATATATGAATAGCCCTTACAGTTTCCAGCAAGTCGTCGATACATCGGAAAATGAGAACATGGAAAAAGTTTTTCTTACAACAACTTTTTTATATTTTCTTATCCTTATCCTTACTCTGTTTAAAGTCAAGATAGCGATATAGTGTATTCGACAAAGTTTCAGATCTTCTTAAAATATAAACTTTTGTCGCAGACATCAACTTTCTATCTTTTATAGTTTTTGGAATATGTGTCATTTTTGTATGAAGACTTCTGAAAAAAAAAATGTTTTGCTCGTAACATTTTTGTATGTATATTCTCACGTTTGACATGTTTTCAAATGGAGAAAAGTTAGCAGGGCATTTAAAATACGATAATTTGTATATTTAATTATTTATTATTTGATAATTTTTAATGAAAGCCTAAGTAATTTTCCACATTTCATTCCCTGACCATCTTTTTGTAGATGTTATAGTTTTAAAAACCTACAAAAAAATTAGACCTACAAAATTTTAGTTAGTTTAGTTAGAATGGAATGTAGAAAATTATTTTAGTTTTCATTAAAAAATTTCAAAAAAAATCATTGAAAAAAAAATTTTTTTTAAATTGAAATTCATTTTGCTCGAAAATATATGCTTTTACAATTCTGAAAGAAATAGATATAAATAGCCCATAAAATGTCCAACAAATTTTCCATACATCAGACGATGTGCACATTCACTTGGAAAAAGTTTTTCGAACAACAACTTTTTCATTTTTTTTTTTGAAAAAAATACTATTAATGTTTTTACGTCACATTTTTATTACGTCACATTTTTATGTATATATTATCGCAATTTACATGTTCTGCTAACTTTTCTATATTTGGAGACATGTCAAACGTGAGAATTTACATACAAAAATGTTACGAGCAAAACTTTAGTTTTTTCGGGAGTCTTTATACAAAAATGACACATATTCCAAAAACTATGAAAGATAGAAAATTGATGTCTGCGACAAAAGTTTATATTTGAACAAGATCTGAAACTTTGTCGAATACACTATATCGCTATCTTTAAACAAAATTAAGATGGGTTGTATTTTTTTCAAAGAAAACATGAAAAAGTTGTTGTTCGAAAAACTTTTTCGTCCATACATCGGAAGATGAGCACTTCTTCCGATGTATGGACGACTTGTTGGAAATTGTAGGGGCTATTCATATATATATTTTTGGGAATTTTTAAAAAATACGTTTTTGAGAAAAATGAGTTTTAATTTTTTAAATAACTTTTTTGTCAGCGAAATTTTTCGCGAAAATTTTCGAATTGTAGCTTTTCGAACTGCTCTCCGTAGAAATTTTAATTTTCAATGAATTCTACGGAAATGCCTGGATTTTGCAATTATTCGGAAATTTAGTGTTCTTTTCTGAACTGGTCCAAGGTGGCATCAGCATAGTTAGTAGATGCTATCCTCCCCACCATTGATTGTGTTCTCGATAATTTTTTTCGTAGTCACCGCAATACATACACTAGAGTGCCAATGAAAATGACTATCCCGAATTTTCAAGTGGGATTTGATTAAAAATGATAACTCCCTCGAAAAACTACCTCATGGAAAATATCAGCCCAATCGGACTTCATTCACAAGTTTGGTAAACTAAGTCGATAGTGGTTTTCAAGGTGTTATTATCAATTTCAACCTAAATATTCAGAATAAACTTGATTGTTTCTATCAACCAAATTTAAGCTCTCAAACCGCTCTACAATTTGTTTTATGACACCCAACTTCTATCATGCTTAATTCCATTAACTCCATTCCATGCCGAACCGATATAGTGGTTATCAGATTTTCATGGAAAGTGAAAATTTTGTTCCTTATCGTAAAATATTAGTCCCACATTAATTTTTTCATTAGGATGCCCATTTCCATTTTAGGGTGGTCAGAGAAATCGACTTTTTCTTCTTTTTTCCAAAACTGACTTTTTCAAAAACTTATAATTTTTGAACTACTGAACCGATTCAGATAATCGATAAATCAAATCAAAGTCAATTACCTCTTATTCTTTTTTGTAAAAATATTATACTTGAAAATATTTTGGATTTTGTTTCCGTGATTATTGATTGTCCCGTTTTTTTATAGCTTACGTGGTCTCGGGGCCAAGAGCACTATATATTTTTATATTTTACCTTAAAAGCTGAGGATTTCAGTGAAGTCATTCTTGGAAAAAAAAGGGAAAAAATGATTTTTCGAACCATCGGTTAATTTTGAAAAATCATGACTCAAGAACAAAAAATGACACTTCTCTGAATTTTTCATATGTTATGTAAAAACCTCAGCTTTGAGGAAAAAAAAAGCGCCCTCGATCCCAAGATCGTGTATACAAGGTAACTTCGATATAACGTACTTTTTACTTTCAAAATTGTACGTTGTATCGAATTGTACGTTATATCGAAGCATAATAAAAAACTCAGAAACGTATTACTTTATTTTGTATTACTTGTATTACTTTATTTTGTTGCTGTTTGAGTAAGGTTAATGAGAAAATTAAACTAGAAGACGAAGCTAATCTTTCTCATGATGTTTCCTTTCGTATTGTAAATAAGAATTTGATTCATTAATAACATAACAGTTGTACTTCGGGATTGATTGAGAGTACAAATCAAGCTTTAGTATCAAAATGCACATAATTTATTGTTATTTCAGAAAAACTATATTCTAAAAAATATTCCTTTGGACTTCGAAAATTTGTACTTTATATCGAGGTAAAATGTATGTTATATCGAAGTTTCCCTGTACATAGGTGTACCGGTAAATTTCTTCGGTTTTACAACAGATGGCGTAATTTGATTATTATTCCAGTGAATCAAATTTCCAGACATTCGTTGGAAAGCTACTGTCATTGGGCCTCTTTTTCAGTATATGTCAAAAAGTTGAAGCGTAAACAACATAGTTTTTTTGCCACATCGAATGTTTCGAATTTCGTATCAACGAGAGTGTTTTAGTGGGGAGTGTTATTTCATTACTTCAATATGAAGAAAAAAGCTGCGGAACGTCATCGCATTTTGGTGGAAGTTTATGGTGACCATGCTCCAACTGAGCGAACGTGTCAGACGTGGTTTGCACGGTTTAGAAGTGGTAATTTTGACTTGGAAGACGAAGAACGTTCCGGACCGCCAAAAAAGTTTGAAGATGAAGAATTGGACTGCCCATGTTTGTATAGTAGACGTAAACGACAAAATGAACAAAATCGCTGTTTCGCATTCTACACAATGTAATACGTCTGCTCAACATGCAAACAAACATTTTTTATTCAAAAACATTGAGCAATTTTGAAAAAACATTTCCGAAAAATCACTTTTTGTCCGCATAACAGACGTAGTTCCATACAGCTTTCATACATCGTTCGAATATCTACAATTGTCTGTATAATGTGCTATAAGCTAAATCTACATTTGAATCACATTCTTTGTAGAGTCCATACATGCCTGTCACGATAGTGTCTTATTGCTTAGTGTTTCCTAATAGACGAATATAAGAAACCATTGAAACGTTGCCCATATAATTACTATTTTCTGTACACGATGAACAAAGAAAAGCTATTGTGTTTTTTAATGTTATAATTGACTAAAATTTCTGCATTTGAATCTTCAAGTAGATAATGAAACAATCAGATCAGTAGTAAAATTAAAATAACATTGGTTCTTAGCAATATAGTTCCTCGGATTCAACATTGCATTATTCCACATACTCAGCATTTACTCATACCGTTGGAGTAAGTCACTCCACCATCTTTATGGGATTGATCGTGATATCGGTAAATCATGTTGCTAAAATTACCAACATTGCAGATTACCTTCACAAATTCAATTAATTGATAAACAGGAACTCGCTGTTCTTATCATATCCCAGAGTATTCTTCATGAAAAAAGTACTATCATAGACTCGCAACAAATTAAGAGCACGTTTTCCAGACATTTCATTAAGTTTCTTCCAAACCTTTTTGATTTTATCCGATAACAACTGAAACTACCGACGGAGACGTTTTGACTATTATCGGAATTGTAAATACTAACGCAGCTCCTGAATATACGTATTGTATAGTTAGAAAATAGTAAGAAAGTAGGAAAATTTCGTAAAACATCCGAAAACAAACCGTATATATTTTTATTTTCTTATTTTATAACTGTCAGTCCCAGTCAGTCAGCAATTTCCTACCAAAAAAGCTCAACGTCGGACCATAGGGACAGACGCGGGACTCAACGTGTTAAGAGATTAACCAAGATCTACGAATGCAGATTTTTCTATCCAGAGTGCAGAGTGCGTATCAATGGAAGCAGATTGATTTTTCAAAAAGTTCCACAGGAACAGTGCGAACTGCACATTGCGATTGTATAGCGGAATTATGTGAATATGTTTCCATGTAGACTTTGTGCTTTTTGCCCTGGAATGCTGGTCTCGTAGAGAAGTAGACTATAATGAACATTCGTGTGCAGATAACTCAACCAAAAAAGATTTAAAAATAAATATGATTTCTTAATTCAGATTTTATATCCTGATTCCTGGCTCCACAACCAGATTAAATTTCGAGTTTTTTTTTATTCTTTTCTCCCCTAGGTTCAATTCCTGCAACTTTTTGAGAATCCAAAATACCTGTTCATTTGATCAGAATTATCAGCAAAACGATAACGATAATTCAGCACGTTTAGAAATCGGGACAGCCTTTTTTCATTCACTCCAGGTTGTTGCCAGACAGTAAATCGAATGTTGTGAAAAACGCACAGATTATATCCGATCAAGACTCATAATAGAATTTAGAAAGTTCACAAAATGTATCGCAAGGAACACCCACATTCTGAAATCGAGACATGTTTAAACTGCAATCTGTCAGACCCCAGACGACACATAATAGACAGTCACTTAGAGCTTCAACAAATTGAAACCACCCACGCACTCAATCACACACACACACACGACCCAGACGCTCGAGATCGATTATTCATTCGCCACTTCAAAGCTTGGACCCACAAAGCAGAAGCCCGCAGACAGTGGTCATCATTAAGAGGAGTGCTGTGAGTATTTGGGATGTCATATCCCATCAATAGCAGCAGAGCAACCAATTTGAGACTGTTTGAAGTGGCTATTTAGTCGCCATCCGTCGAATCCACATATGTGGATGGGCTGTCTGTGTGTGTGGAAGTTTGACGCCTGCCTCATATTCATGAGCCTTGTCTGGTCCGCTTTCGCACACGGATCCGACCGGCGCTAGTGTGACATATGTTTTGTTTATGTTTTTGTTTTGTACCAACTGAATTTACAACCAAATTTGGCCTACCGAAGTGTGTGACAATAAACAAACATTGTGTGGCGAGGATGGGATTTCGAGTGCATCTCAGCCAACAACCGTGTGGGTTCCCGATCGTACGGATTAGTGAAGCATCACAGATTGTAATTAGTTCAAAACGTTCAATTTTATTTGTTTACATTGCCTAAGCAGAGTGATCGTGACGAGAAGAGGAGCGTTCGAGTCAAGCACTTCAGCGAATGCCATAAATCAAGCACTTTTCAAGACCTTACGCAAACCAAAACCTATAGTGAACACGGGATGGACTAAGATGATGCGGATTGTGTGGCCTCTGGCGTTGAGAGTGCGTGAATTTCACGTCCCCCAAACTCAAACCGACGTTCCGCGGAGAAGCACAATCGGCGGTGAGAAGTAGCAAAAATCTAATAAAACAAAATATTGTATCTCCAAATTAAAATGCCCTTTCGCGCGTGCGAGATCGACGAAGCGAATAAATCTAGCTCTTAAGTGTTGCCAAAGTAGAACCAGGCTTAGCAACCACTTCAACCGGTCGACGCTAGCGCAGCCCGTATTGAGGTTACGCTCTGGGAAATGGTACCACTGGAACGTCAGCCGAAATATTGGAATGCGAAATCTCGTCCACTCAAAACGGGCGGAAATTTAGTGCAGCGCGAGATAAGGGAGAATCGCGGGAAAGTTAGCATCACCATCCGGGATCGTGGCCACTAATGGAGCTGGAGTAGTGATCAAAGTCTGCAGTGGAGATGTTCTTGTAAATGTTTGCTCACTCAGACAGTAGTTCTGGATACGGAAGATTCATACAACCGGCAAAGTTTTATACGCATTTTCATAATTTTTAGGCATTTTATGCGAGAATACCATTTTGTCTAAAATTCCGAACGCTTAAGCTTTGTTGACCACTAACCAGCGCCTCATTACTCAATGAGACGCTGGTTCGCGAAATTAATTTGATTTTTTGAAACAATAAAGCTTTTTTTTCACTTGATTTCACGGGACCGGTCTAGATGATCGATATATATACAAAAAAAATGACCAATAAACAAAATGTACATGGTCGGTTTTTGAAATTTGACATGACCATTTGCGCTCGTTTAGCTAGTCTTTTTTGGATAAATATTATACTTGCCAAGCAATTGGTTTTTCAAAAGTATTGATTATATTTGTTTTTTATAGTTTACATGGTTTCGGGACCAAGGGCGCTATATTTTCTATATTTTTCCTTGAAATCTGAGTTTTTTTTGCATAAGATACCGTTCTGAATCATATTTCGGACACTTTGTTCTAATATCTTGATGCACTGATGATATAACTATAAAAATAATATCACAATTGCTTCTTTAGAGTAATCCCTTGGTTTCACTATCACTTCATTTGAGCATTACATTTGAATTATTACATAGTAGGAAAAAAATCCATCCAAGATCCAAAATTCACTCATTATCGTTTGTGTTTGACGTTTGCTTAGCGTGAGCACGTAGAATTCACCCCTTCATCAATATTTAAATTTCTCTTGTGTTTCATCAGTTCTCATCATCGTTAACAGTTTACTGTGATTACTTGGTAAGTGTTTCGCAGTTGATTATAAAATGCAATGAAGTGTAATGTAATTTTCGTTCAAAAAATTACTAAATAAAGTGTCAGAAATTTGAGTTCAATCTGTCCGAAATATGATTTTTTTTTATAAATGGTGTTCGAAGTCTGATTCTTATTCGCTTGATTTGAAAAGCATTTTATTCGATGATTTTTTTTATGTTTCCAATCAAATAGGTACCAAACTAGAAAGTATAAAAGCATATCGAATATTTATTAAAAATATCAACCAAATAATACCTGGGCATGAAGTTGCGATCTGTTTTCTGCATCATATGCCTTAAGCGTCTGAAATATGATTCAGAACGGTATCCAAAAATCAGAAATGTGATTTTTATCGTTTTTGAGTTATGATTTGGTCCGAAAGATCAAAGTTTCCTTTTTTCCATAAATGCTTTTTTAAGAAATAAAAAGAATTTTCAAGAAAAAATATCAAAAATATAGCACCCTTGGTTCCGAAACCGTATAAACTATAAACATCAAATGCAATCAATAATTAACTGGCAAACTTGGCGAAATTGGCTGCACATCAAAAAGTACACTACATAAGACGATTCTGTGTTTTTTTTTAAACTGAATATAATAGAGTCCAAAATTGTATATAATCGAACTATAAATAATCGACTCAGTATATAATCGACTCCGTATATAACAGAATTCAATCTGTTATTTCAGGAATCCGGTTTAGTTATTGTAGTTTCAGTTGAAAGTCTGACCAAGAAAATCATTGTTACTCTCGTTGGTTTGCGCCTGCGACCTACGTTTTGCAACGGTTATAAGCTCTTTCCTCCATTTGTTTATGAATGGTGTTACGTTTTTTTCATATTGTTGCTACAGGATTGAACTGTCCTTGTACCCTAATTTGTGAACTATTGCTGAATTTGACTGAAATAAGAGTGTGAGTGTGTTCGAAGTGCGTCGAAACTTGAAACTTGATTCAAATTCCCAACACTACTTTAATACTAATTTGATTGAAGATTTCTGCATAAAACAATTTTTTTTCACTTTTTTTTCACCTTTTTTTTACCAAGACACATCACATCACATGTAAACAGCAAACAAATTAGTTAAAACCAGGGCTGTGGAGTCAGAGAACATTCTCCCGACTTCCCGACGACGACGTTTCCTACATTATTAACCTAAGAGTTAGAATAAAATGTAGATATATACTACTAAAAATACAGTGGCATAACAGTAATAGTTCGTGTAACATCCACGATTAGCTCGGGAAACGCTGGAATCACTTGTACTGTCATCTTGCACAATCGGTCATATTTTTCAATCTCTGATAAACAAGCTAGGATTTCACTTCAAAAGATGTTCAGCAGCAGGTTTTCCTTCTTATTATCTTTTCCGAGGTGACACCGGTTCGCTTTTTTGTTATTCAGATAAGCATCGAAATCTGTGCTTTCTGATGAAGATGAAGACTCAGGATTATCGCTGCAAGATTCGCCGACAGGTTCATCAACAACAAACCTTTCATCCGTTCCGATGTTTCGCATAGCACTTCCTTGGTCATCGTTGATTGACTCTCGTTAAGTAATTTTTTTCTGTTTGTATCGATATAAATTGCTACTATCATAAACTGACCAGACGTCCCGCTTTTCGCGGGACAGTCCCGCGTTTTAGCAAAGTGTCCCGCGTCAGATTCTGTCCCGCGGAACGTCCCGCGTTTGTCAAAACTCTCGACAAAAAAAAATAAAGCTAATTTTAGTTCACTCTCTCTCCCACAAAAATGGAAATGATTGGAATGAATGTTCTGGCTTCGTGTTCTGTTGAGCAATGTGCCGAAATTTTTAAGCACTTTGGAAATAATGGTAAATTTTAATTTAAAGAAAATTGTAGAATTCGCATTGTGCTCACCAGGTACAAATGCTGTAATTTAGCATTTTTTTCAGTATTAAATAAAGTCTGGATCACCGGAAAATCACAACCAACTGTCGATACGTTAACCCACGTTGAAGCAGTGATAGTTGATTGTCACCCACAATCATTATTTTCTTCCCTGCACTTGGGATAGTGTTTTTATTTTTTTTAACTGACGACTTCTAAAAGTATCTGACTATAACGGGTGTTAAATAAAAAATGAGATTTTTTTCAATCACATATAATTTTTTTTCCTTTTTCATCGATTTCAGTAATTTTTATTAATAACATAGTGTATTTTCTTCAAAAAAATGTCAGTGAATGTTTGAGGCCTACTCAAACGCAACTTTGTCGCGATGCTCTCACAAGAACGTTGTACGGTTCTACGAAACGCATTTCCAACAAAGAAAAAAGTTCACGGTGGCACATTTTAAAAAAGAAAATGTACCTGTCAGTACGGTATATCGTATCCTGGATTCCCTGAACGTAGAGCGGAACGTCGGAAGTGGTCGTCCGGTGACGATAATGACGAAGCAGAGGAAGACATCGTTAAAGAAGCTGTTTGACAACAAGGACGCAACCAGCCTGCGTGACGCCGGTCGGAAATATGGCTGCTCCCACGTATTGATCCATCAGACCCTCAAGATGGAAGGAATCGTCTGAAGGAAGAAGACGAGGTCGCCGGAGTACACGGAGGAGCAGATTGAGACGGTTAAATCACAGTGTCGGTGGATGACCAAAAATACCGCGGGACGTCTTTCGTTCTGGACGACGAAAGCTATTTTCCGCTGTCCAAAACGCATATTCCAGGAAATGATAACTACTACTCCAGCGACAAGTCATCCACACCGCCTGAAGTGAAATACAAGTTCAAGCACAAGTTTGAAAAAAAGGTTATGTTGTACATCGCCATTTCCGACCGGGGCATTTCAAAGCCTTGGTTTAAGCCGAGCGGTCTGGCTATCAACCAACAAATCTATCGAGAAGAGTGCCTCGATAAAATCCTGCTGCCGTTCCTGAACGAGCATCACGCGGATGGGAAGTACGTCTTCTGGCCGGACAAGGCGTCTTCGCATTACGCCAAGAAGACGCTGGCGTATCTTGAGGACAAAAAGATACCGTTCGTGCCGAAAGATCGTAACCCAACAAACTTGCCCCAGTGCCGCCTAATAGAGGATTTCTTTGGCTCACTCAGTGCCCTAGTGTATAAAAACAATTGGAGGGCCAAGGACACGAAGCAACTGACTACAAGAATCCGGAATTGTATCCGGAAAATGGACGTAAGTGCCGTACAACGTTCTTGTGAGAGCATCGCGACAAAGTTGCGTCGAACAGCAGACCACGGCCCTTACTCAAACATTCACTGACATTTTCTTGAAGAAAATACATTATGTTATCAATAAAAAATACTGAAATCGATGAAAAAAAATTTAAAAAATTTTTATATGTGATTGAAAAAATTTTCATTTTTTATTTAACACCCGTTACTTCAATTTTTCTAAGGCTGCTGAAAGTGTAGGATATTAATTTGGCAGTCATTTTTATGTAAACAACCCACGTTTTTACAACGCCTACAAAAAATTATGTTGAAATTCGTTGAAAATCCAATAAGTTGATAAGTTTTCTACTAGAATAATAGAATAATAAGCCCTTTTTGTCTTAATTTCTACAATGTTTATTATATACTGGCAATGAAGTGAACTTACAAGACAGCGTCAAAAATATTGCCACCATATACAGGCAAACCTGTTTTTGTGCGATCCCTTTTTGTGCAATTCCTCGTTTGTGTGAATCTCTTTGTGCGATTTTATTATGAAATAGGGGCTTGAATCACACAAACCAATTTCACAATCAATAAAATCGCACAAAAAATCACACAAATGAGCAATTGCACAAAATGGGATCGCACAAAAACAGTTTTGCCTGTATGTATAAAAAGAAATAAAAAAATTTTTTTGACTCGATTATATACTGGGTTCGATTACACACAGTGGAAATAAATCGGAGATTATATATAATCGAGTCCGCCCTGTATATTGTCACATCTTATATTCACATAACGTACTTTTTTTTGTTGGCGTCCCACGTCAGACCTCTGGCCATCTGGTCATTTTATACTATCAATATAGGGTTAGCCAGCAATGTACTTTCTGCTCTCTCCATAGACCGTACAACTCCATCTGCAATTGGTCATTCTATCAGACTTCTTCATTCCAACATAAACCTTCCATGTGCCAGTTCTTCAAGGTGTTTTAGTTATGTTGAACGGTTAAAACATGAGCTACCCCAGATCGATCGCTTTGTCTCACTGATTCTTGGTCAGCGAAGTATTCTCATTATCCAGATCATTGATGAGACTCCTTTAGCGAGTGGCCTGATCTACAATTGCTTCTTTCCCTGCTCTTCTTTCAAGAATTGCACCCGTTTTCAGGGTTCTAGCACCTATAGCAAATTGGTTCAATTTACCAATCAAGGTGTTATCAGAACGACCATTCATTCCGTCACAAATTGTCAGCTGGAATGTGTGAACGGCTCAACGCATGTGGAAGATCTTGAATGTTGAATCGGCAACTTCTTCTATTACGGTATCAAATTAATTTCAACGAATTCAACTCGGTTCTTAACGGATTTGGGCAAGTCCACTTTTTTGATGTTTGTTTCTTCAGATTGAAGATCACCATGCAACTGATGCTTTGGCTTCGAGGATAAATTCCGCGTTTTCGTACCATTTCCCTGTTTAAAGCCATGAAAGGTGGTTGTGACAAAAATATCAACGGGATTCTGATTTTCACGACCATATCTACAATCTGCCTTTTCATGCCAAACTGATACAGTGGTTCTCAGATTTGTAGTTTTGTTCTTATCGCGAAAAATTAGATCCGTATTTTTTTAAATTTTTCCTTAGAGTGACCGAAATCTTTTTTTCCCCATTTTTGACTTTTTTTTCAAAAATTCATATCTTTTGAACTACTGGACCGATTTTAACGATCAATATATCAAATTAAATCCAATCTTCCATGGAAAAGTATGACATAACAAACACCAAAAACATGGGTTTTGTGCTCGTGATTATTTATTGTATCCGTTTTTTATAGGTTACATGGTCTCGGGGTCCAGAGCGCTATATGTTTTTAATATTTTTTCTTGAAAGCTGAGGACTTTTTACATCAAATAACTCAAAATCAGAGATGTATTCTTTCTCTTTTTTATGTTATGATTGTTTAAAGTTAAACGATAGTTCGAAATATCAATTTTTCCAAACTTTTTTTTTCATAACTTTTGAACTACTAAACCGATTCAGATAGTCGATATACCAAATTGAAGCCAATGAGCTGGAAAAATGTTAGGAAAAATATTATACTTGTGAAAAAAAATAACAGAAATGTGTTCTTTTTCGTTTTTGAGTTATTATTTTTCATAGTTAACATGTTTGTAGTCTTCATTCGATATTCCTATGCGACTAGGCTAGATCTATGCGAAAAGAATTCCATTTTGCAATTTGCAAGCTTTTTTATATAATGATGATGGTCCCACCTCATTCCCCTACAAAGGTTTGAGCAGGACGAGTTATCTTATTGATAATAATTGAGTTACTGCATTTCTTTATTACATCATACTAACCAGTGAGCACATTAAATTGAAAAGAAAACGGACTGGTTATCCCGCAGACATAGATTACTAATCGAAAGAACAATTTAAGCCTTTATCTAAAATATTCATTCCATGGCATGTCGAGAGAATTTCTAACCCGGGAAGACCCTAGACCGATCGGGAATTGAACCCAATGCCTATGTCAGTATTAGCCATGAATTTACAAGAGAAATCCCGCTTTATCAGATCCCCGGTCACGGCCTGCAATTGCGATCGTTTCCGAGTTCTAGTAGCTGAGCAAACCCAAGCCTAATTCTAGCCGATACTTCAGGCCCATTACTTTAAATATCCCAAGGCATGTCAAGAACATTTCCAACCCGAAAAAATCCTTGACCGATCAGGAATTGAACCCAATACCTATGTCAGCATTAGCCTTGAATTTACAAAGAAATTCCCGTTTCACTGGATACCCGACGACGGTCTGTTAATCGTTTTTGAGACCACACAGCTGAGCAAACCTAAGCCTAATTCCAGCCGATACTTGAGGCCCTACATTCAACCTGGGGTATAAACGTGTCAACCTGAATCTGCAATGAGATCCGCCACAGCACAGAAAAGTCTTGATATAATTATCTGTTGAGAAGATGAATTTATAAGCATTCCGATTGAGCTATCCCTAGCTTACCTCAGGCTTCCACATTAAACCCCTTGGAATGACTTTGTTTAATTCGATCAAAAATTCTTTTGCTTTTGTTCAATCTCCCGTTTCTCTATGTTTAAGTGTAAAAAGTGTAATAAAAATGCTAGCTCATTGACTTCAATTTAATATGACGACTATCTAAATCGGTTCAGTAGATCAAGTTTAAATTTTTGAAAATCGTCAATTTTGGAAAAAAAGGCGAAAAATGATTTTTAGACCATGTTTGAAAAATCATAATTCAGAAACGAAAAATAACACATCTCAGATGTTTGAATTTTTTATGTAAAAAACCTTCAGCTTTGAAGGAAAAATATAAAAAAATATAGCGCCCTTGGTCCCAAGACTATGAATACTATAAAAAAACAATACAATAAAAAATATGAAAAACAAACCCAATTTCGTTATTTTTGTTATTTTTTTCAGAGAAGACTAGCTTATTATCTACAATTTGATATATCGATTGTCTCAATCGGTTCAGTGGTTTAAAAGTTATGAATTTTAGAAAAAAATCATTTTTGGAAAAAGGGGGAAAAATTATTTATTGGACCACCCTAAAATGGAAATGGGCAAAACATATAAATGAAATTGACTTTTTCATGATTTACAGTACTTTTACAGTATATTTTTACGGAATCACATGTCTTAAAGGATTATAAAATACACCTTCTATTGGTGTCAATGCGCTCCTCATTCGAGCTAACTTTTAATCGATCACCAGATGATTATTTGGCACGTATTCAGACCTTTTCTGGAATATAACACTTACAAATATTGTAAACATCATGCTTCCACACCATTTGTATCAGATTTACATAGCTAAACCATTAAATTAACGCATTTTGATGAACTCAATTCTGGTCATGAGTTGTCCGATTCAATAATGTTATTTTGTCCACATGATTTCGATGGCAACCGCTTGGCGCGCTGGAGTTTGTTTATTGTGTCCTTGGCGCATAGCAGAAATAAAGTTTCTCTATGTTGAGCGTGTTGAGGGTAACACTTTTAAAATGCCCAAGAAAACAATATTCTGAAGAAAGCCTAAATTATGAATGGATCAATATGATAACAGTAAACTCAAGCAATGATAGATGAAATATCTACTTGAGAATTCGAAAATGGTGATTTCTAAAACTGGACAAACCATGATAATTTTTTGGACAAACCATGATCAGACTTGGTCAAACCATGATCATAGTTACTCTTTGAGGAAAATCGTTAAAAAACATAAAAATTCGAATAATTTCAACACCTTATGGTAGTATTAGTAAATAGAGACTTGGGGCTTTTCAACAAACCCAAACTCGTATCGATTATACGTGATTTTCACGAAGAAAAAAAAACACCCCAAATCGAACAAACCAAGATCAATTACCCTATATCCGTTTGACATTGATTTGCCACAATGCTCTTCTTGAGCATTTCAGCAGTCATGCTAAACGTTATCTTGTCGCTTATGACGAAAGTAGACAGCCGTGGTTGACCAACACACAAGCAGACGTGTATAGGAAATCAACCCCTTGAAGGTAAATGACGAGTCCAGCTCGTCATTAACTTTTCTGAACAAACTGACAATGACGAGCTAGACTCGCCAGGAATTATTGAGGTTTGGTGCTTTTTATGAGAGCAGTATCTGTAAGTCATATCGATCTATTGCTTTGATATACTTGTGTGCATGCTTCTAGAAAAATAAAAAAAAATAAAAAAAAATAAACCATCTGCCAGAGCATTGCTGACAGAAAATAAATTTTCGTTCGAGGGGTTGATAAGATCATGAAAGAAAATTTTGTTCCATGATCTAAATATTTTGATTTTGTTGGGTCATTTAACTGGAAGTCGGAGTCGGAATCTGTATTTTTTCTTCCGACTCCAACAACACAATTAATTCTAATCATTCATATTTCATTCACAAATACAACAAAATATATAAAGCAATAGCAAGAATATGTTGTGCAATGGTGTTGTATCACAACCATACATAAAAATCTTTCTGATATCATATGAATGTTTGCACGGTTCAAATGACCCGTTGCGGTAGTTAGGGCAGATTACATATATTTCTCAGTGAAAAAAATAACAAGAGAGGAGTAAACACTGAAAAATACATTCGATGTATGTTAAAAAAAAGTAGTGTAGGCAAATTATGTTGTGACAATGTAATTTGCAAGAAAATTTTGAATAAAAGTTGAAAAAGGATTATTTGACCCCTCGTGGTGGGTGTAGTGTTAAAAATGAAATGTTCGGTATTTGAATCATGCGTAGGAACTTGATTCAAATTCCGAACACTACTTAAATCAGGGAGTATGACTAAAACGTCAAGTCCCTCATATTGCCAGTGTACCCAATATTGCTGCGGTTAACTGACTTTTTGGTTCTGTCAATTACTGTTGTTTACAACATGGTCCGGTTATATAGTCGAATAGTGGCTAACTTTAAACTTCATGTTAAATGTGAACACCTCCATGTGAAACCGAAATATGAAAATCGCTCATGCAGTTAGAAATAAAGCAGCGAATTTTACTTTATTTTTACTATCTCCGTGATTTCAACGATTTAAATCATCGCAAATGATATGTTGGTAAACAAATGACGCCATATTGATTTTGATTTTAGGTAGCCTATATTCAATTGATGTCCAACCCCTGACTTAAATACTAATTTTAATGAAGATTTCTGCACAAAAGATATTTTTATCCGTTTATAGTAGATTTATACCTTTCCTTCACTAAACATGAAAACGGCAAATAAAATACTTTAAACAACTACAAACACTGAAAAATTAACGATGCTCGGTTTTTACGGAATTTGCTGACGCAAACATTTTGTCATTGGTTTTGACTGTCACTTTTTTTGCGAATACCCGAAAGAATGTCCGATCTTTCATTATTCAATTATTCATAAAATTAATGTTTTGTAAATGAAGTGTTCGGAATTTGAGACAAAACGGTATTCGAAATGGGTCAAAGGTATTGTAGATACACCCACTCAAATTGATATTCAATATTTATTTTCAATCGAATGATAGAAGAAGTCATGGCTCGAATAAATAAGAATTGGTTGTTCCCCAATGAGAAGACACGACAAAAGAGGAAAAAACCTGCCGATAATAGCAACCTTACAGCGCTCAATCACCCTTCAATTGCGACACTAATTTTAATCTTTCCCCACACCGAACCCTCGTCGTTTTTCTTCCATCAAACAGCCACCGGTTCGATGAATCAATTATCGGATATCGATTGTTCGCCTCGCAGCGAAAAAGGGGAAACTCCCAAGAGTCGGGAGTGTGGCATGGGTAATAAAAAGATTCGACAATCCAAGCGTGTCGAAGATAGCAGAGTGAAAAAAGTACACGAAATTACCTCCGCTTGATGATAACGGCAATGAGAGCGAAGGAAACAGAAATTGATGTCCTTCCCGATCAAGAATTAGCCACAGGGCTGAATCGATTCTCACCCGTACTCCTCCGCCCAAATTGAATCCTAATTCGCCTTCTCACCAGTTCATCCCTGCATTGGGGAAATGGGAGAGCAAAGTTGCCATTTTGTTGCCAAGTAGCGGCTCGAGGCCGCTTCGGGTAGCAATCGCTACACTTCTGCCAGTCGAAGAGACCAGGAAGCGAGCAATTTTGCGCTCAAGATGTGCGCTTCGAATTTGTTGAACCGAGAACCGAGAAGAAAGTTGTGCTGATTACGAACTGGGAAGAAAATTGGTCCAGAGTCTAAATTGCCATCGCCTTTCCGAGCAAAAAAAAAGAACCCCAGAAGGAAGATCAAATTATATACAATTTAGGAGCAGCTCCTCCGTCGAAGAGAGTTGCTTCCTCTTGTGCAAAGAAGGATAATTTTACCTTGATTTTCACTCTTGTGATTTCTTGCGAGCTTTCGAGATTCGTCGAGCGAAAGTAATTCGCTCGGATGGAAGCTTGGTTCGGTGAAGGAAAAAGATTTTAATTAGCTTCCCTATCCCACGCCCAATTAGGGGGTGTAATTCGAACGCGCGCGCGCTCCCCCTTCGAGAGATTACTTAAACGCCGTCGGGTTGGATAAATATATACAGACTGAAATAATTTCAATAATATTTCTCTAATGGCCCGCTTGGTGTTTGGCGTCTGGCAGTTGCAGAATCGGCTCTTGACTCTGGCGGAGAGCAGCGGGCGGAATGTTTCAAGAGGGAAAAGTCCATCATAATAATTTAGTTCACTTAGGCCAGCGCAGAGCAAGTTTAACCCCGTCTCCCACGTCCGCAAGCGGCAGGCTGGGCGGGCAGGTAGGATGTTTGTGTTTCAAATTCCATCGGTACGGCACAACATGTTTCTGCGAGGAATAGGACGGTCATTTTCCGAGTGGGTGGAGAAGTGATTGGGAGAATCGTTGGTTGAGCTGAAAATAAGTGCTGTCTGTTTTCCTTAATAATGGACGCTTCCCCACTCTCGGGCGTTTCGAAATGAAACGAGTTTATCGTTTCACAGTCAACTGAACCGGTGGGTGATTCTTCGGAATTGGGCCGTGAGTCCTCCGAAGAATTTTTGCGGCTGTCCGATCAGATAGTTGCGTCAATGATAATGATAAAACCAATTTCAAAGCAAGGAAATCACTTCCAAACAGAGTTGTCAACCTTCCCGTTTTTTTTTATATTGCCAGTTTTTTCCAAGCATGCCAGCCAACCAGCTGAAGACGAAACATCTCCAGTTTTATTTTTAATTTTTACAGTTTTATCCAGTATTTTGACGTAGGACTACGTCTTTCATTATTGGTACCAAATTAGAAAACAGGTCACGTTCTCATGTTCTCATCTTTGCTACGAACGGATTTTGACGATTTATATACCAATGAGAATGAACTGTCTTTCTCATTTTTTGTAATCTTCATTTTCGCTCGAGCTGTGGACTACCGTAGTAGTCCATATATTTGATGGAACAAATATTTAATCACATGTGGCCGCCGAGAGCGCAATAAATACTCAGTGCAAGGCATGAATAAACAAATTGCGATATAGGACCAGTTCGTGTATTGTTCTCGCAAGTGCAAGAAAGAATCGCTGCTTCTAGAACTGCATCTGCCAAGGGTCAATAAGTTCCCCTTTGCATGAATAACATCCGAAATCATAAACAAGCAGATTAAATAAAACGAATGCGTAGTCCTACGTCCTAAGCGGTTGTGGCTTGGGTACAACCTCTACAATTTTTAATTTTTTCGACATTTTCAAGTTTGCTGCTCCCCAAAATTATATTCTCTCTTCAAGCTGTGAGAACCCTACTCGGTCCAACCACATACCTTTATGACGTTGATCGTTTTTTCTATCTATATCTATCAATCTGCTATGATCACATACTTATGGTATGTAGTTTTCTCACAAAGGGCCTGGCCGGATAAGGGAGTAAAAAGTTCCCCCGAACCAAATCACCAGCTGTATGGAAAATATTGTATAGGGTAATAAATATTAAATTTTGACAGTAGTACTATATATTTGAGTTTTTATACGGTACAACTTAGTAGCCCTGTTCATGAAGGAGAAAATCCATGGAATTCCAGATTATCATCGATCGGGGATCGTTCCTACGATCTTCAATGCAAAGTATGGGCGTGTCAATTGTGATAATATGTACTTTACTGATGGGTCCTCTATGAATGAGTCCACAGGATTTGGAGTGTTCAACGAAATTTTTAGCACCTCCCACAGTCTTCAGAATCCTTGCTCTGTGTATATTGCTGAATTGGCAGCAATACATTGGGCGCTGGACAGCGTCGCCTCACGACCTGTTGAACACTATTACATTGTAACGGATAGTCTTAGCTCTGTCGAAGCTATCCGTTCAGTGAGGCCGGAAAAGCACTCGCCGTACTTCCTTGAGAGAATACGAGAAATTTTGAGTGCTTTAACCAGACGCTGTTATGTCATTACCTTTGTCTGGGTCCCTTCACATTGCTCAATTCCGGGTAATGAGAGGGCTGACTCATTAGCAAAGGTAGGTGCAATTGAAGGCGATATTTATCAGCGTCAAATCGCTTTCAATGAATTTTATTCTTCAGTCCGTAAAAATACCATCGCTAACTGGCAACGTAAGTGGAACGAAGATGAATTGGTCGGTGGCTTCACTCGATTATCCCTAAGGTTAGCCTCAAACCATGGTTCAAAAGTCTGGACTTAAGTCGGGACTTTATTCGCACCTTCTCTCGACTCATGTCCAATCACTGTTCGTTAGACGCGCTACTCTTTCGTTTTAATCTTGCCGATGGCAATATCTGTGCTTGTGGCCAAGGTTACCACGACATCGAACACGTTGTTTGGTCGTGCGAGGAGTATCTTGTTGCCAGATCGAATTTAGAAAACTCTCTTCGGGCTAGAGGAAGGCAGCCCAATGTGCCGGTGAGAGATGTGTTGGCTCGGTTAGACCTTGATTACATGTCCCAAATATATGTCTTCCTAAAAGCTATCGATCTTCGTGTGTGATTGTCCTTATATCCTTATATTCTCCTTTTCCTTTTCCTTCGCGAGAAATCAAATCCCTTCTTACTAACAATAGAATAAGGTGAAATGTAAATACATGTTAGATATAAGATAGGCTTAAGAATTGAGTATGATGAATGTGAGTGCGAATGTGAGTGTGAACATTGTCAACATATCCTTATATCCCATCCTTTTCCTGAAACAAAATGTCACCCTTCTAAACTCAAGCAAGCCGCGAGTAATCGGTTCTCTACCTCATTAACATTAGAATTAATAAAAAATGTTTATGTATACTTGTAACTATACAGATTGGAGTTTGGCTCCTTTAAACTTATGTAACTGAGCCTGTAAAAATAAACGATTTAATAAAAAAAAAAAAAAACTTAGTATCTATGGTGAAAAATGCACCTTTTCGTTTTTTTTTCACTCCATTCTTAATAGTTTTGAGAGAAAAAATATGAAAAAAAATTGAATGTACATCTTGATAAAGTGTATCGATTAATATTTTCAAACAATTTTTTCATAAAAAAATCAAATACAGGTCAGAAAAATCCGGAGTATTCATTTTTTTTTCACTTCGATAATCGAATCCTCCGGATAATGGAATTCTCCGGATAATCGAATCAAAACAATTTTTTTTTCTTTATTTGTGTTTTTTGCATGTATTTATCGTTTTTTGAAAATACAAGAGGAATTTGATTTTTGATTCATCCCCTTAAAGTCAGGAAACACCTTTCTCACATAAAAAAACAATAGTTTATCCAGATTCTCACAGGAGCTGATAGACGATCATATTTGATGAAAAAAAATCCTCCTATGCATATGTTCGAACTTCAACAATGACAAAGTTACAGAATTTTTTTTTGTTCCGGACTCTGTTGCTTGAAACTGGCTCTACATTGAAAAGTACGCTACGGAAGACGATTCTGATGCTTTCATTTGAAAGATGTGAAAATTTAGTACAGGATATAGTAGTGGAACAACTAAATTAGTGAATTTTAATAACATTTTGGAAGTGAAACACTTAAATAATAATAATTCTTACTGTGTTATTATTAATTTTACCCTAAAAATTTATATTAAACTAGATTAGATACCCATATTGATGGGGTTGTGAAAAAAATATATATGGCGCCATCTTGCGGTGGCGGCCATTTTGGATTTTAATTTTTCATAAATACCTGTGTTCTACTAGTCAAGCCCTTTCATTTGACACCCATATTAGCTATTCAATATAGAATTATTATACAAATTATTCAAAATTTCCGAAAATCAAAAAATACTCCGGATAAAATACTCCGGAATTCCGGATAATTGAGTCTAAAATTCCGGATAATCGAGTCCGACCTGTACTTAAAAAAAAAATTAATTGTTATTCTAGTTTTAATTTTTTTTTTTAGTTTGAGTACTACTATAGTTTATATTCAAATTACTTCCTACGCCTATTTTAGGTTCATGTGTTTTTTTTCAGAATTTTTAGAGTGTTTTCTGCGGTACAAAAAAATTATATATATTTTCAGGCATTTCGAAATTTTGAAAAAAAAAATATTATTTTGAGACTTTTGCTCTAATTTTTATTCGAATGCGTTCGTATGTGTTGTTTTTACATATAGCGTAATATTTTCTTGAATTTTTAAGAGGATTGCGTGAAAATAAAAATTTTTGGCTTGGAAGCTTGGAAATCTTCGAAGGTGAAAAATGAGGACCGACTCTACTCTCAGCAGCTTCGCTTCGACTAGAACTGCTTCGGCAGTCGCCGCCTACAAAAAGTGACTTGACTAGAAAATGAATTGACTAGCGTTGACTAGCGAGGATGACTGGTGAACTAGTCCAGTCAGTTGTTATTTTAAATGACTCGACTAATGAATACAAATCTGCCTCTTCATTCAACTGAATTCAATCCACACTTCCATTTCCCCCTGACACTAATTCATACCCGCGTACACAATATTATTCTTACGTCCATATAAAGAGGAACGAAAACATAATTTCTGATGCAAAAAAGAAGTTACCCCATCAATGGACGGTTTATTGTTTACCCATCGTGAAATCAAACCAACGAACTTAGACAGTTATCAAGTATGCTATAAAGGTCCACGCGTTAGTATTAGTTAGTATTAGGCGTGCAAAATAGCGCACACACACTGCACGTTATGTTAGACGTGTAAGTAATTTTCGTGTACGGTACAAAAGAATCTAGCTCACCTGTAGCGTATGTCATACCACGTTGAACTCAAACATCGATGCATGCACATGTAGGGTAACACGGGGTGATTTGGACCACCCCTTTATCTTAAAAATTACGGCTCAACTTGGATTTTTTATAGTGTCATTTCCTTCTATTGTTGAACCGTATGTACCTAAAGTAAAAAAACTTTGGTAAAACTTCACAAGTAGAGGGAAACGGTAGCATAAACACAGCAAGCGCTTTGATCGTCAAAAAATGTGAGTGGTTTTAAGGTTTTTCCCGTTAATTAAACAAACTTTTCGTGTTTTGAGCAGTAAAGTTCTGTTCGCCTACAGAAGAGGAACAATTTGATGTAGCGAAACTGTAAGTTTGATAAAAACAAATTAAATTAATTGCATTTTAATTTTTGCGTGTTGTGTGGGGTGACTTGGACACGTTTCTGTGGGCTGAATTGGTCCTGCAGGTTTTGGTCTAATTGATTTCAGATGCCGCTGAATTACAAAAAGAGGATGGACATACAACGTTGGAAGAAGGAGGAGCTTGAAAGAGCAACGCAGGCCATCTAGAACGGATATTTTTGACCAAGCATCAAAAGTGTTTGAAAATGCTCGACCAACAATGAAAACGCTTTTGAAAGTCCGATTTCTCCAGCTTTGTCATTTCCATGTAGGTGATTGCTTTCAACCACAATTGCATCGTGAATCGTAATTTTTTGGACCAGTTGGTTGGAAAGTTGAACCTGTTGGAGAGAAAAGCCCTGGTTTTTTTATAATTAAAGTATCGTTTCGTATTACTCTATATATTCGATAGTCAACAAGACATAAACTGGGAGCTAAGTCGAAATTTTATAATATTTTTCCGTTACAATATGAGAAGAGTAGAATAAAAAATGAAGAGTAGAATGAATCGGATGGAAAACTATCACTCCTTTACAAAATTAAAATCATTTTCGCATGAGTTACAACCAGTTTCTAATTCGTGGATCACATTTAGTACTCATTCATGTTTAAGAACCTATTTGGCATGGTTTCGCCCAAGCAGCGGCATGTTGTAGTTCGTATCTCGTTGCACTTATACACTGCGTTTCACAACTATCGAACCACACATTTTTTCTGATTTTCCAGAGATATGTAAGAAGTCGGTTGAATTGAAGTATAGAGTGAAGAATACTAGAACTATCATCATTTAAAAGACTGGCCATTTGAACTTTATTGTTGTGTTCAGGCGCGAAAAATTCAAAAAACTAAAATTCCAGTGTTTCATAACTATAGAACCAGATGGAAAAACTCTCAGTTTCTAATTCGCAGGTCATCTTTAGTTCTCAATCAGTTCAAATAACCCATTCGGGGTGGTTTTGAACAAGTTACGCCATGTTGTAGTGTGTATCTCGTTCTACGCAGAGTATACTACTCGTTTGAGCTCTTCAAATCACTGATACTGCTTGTAATCTGCATCTACTATTCGTACAATCACTCCTCATAAGTTCCTCACAGGGTTTTAATCTGGTAAACAAGCTGACCAGTCCAGAATCTGAAGCCCCTATTCAATAAATCATGCCTTGACTTTCCGGATATTATGAATTGATGCCAAATTACCCAATTATCAAGGTGTTTTTGATGCAAAAACAGAAGTAAATGATTCTGAAATACTTCATTGCACTTCTGAAACTCAGAAAAAATGAGTGGTTCTATAGTTGTGAAACGCAGTGTAGGATACTAAAGGGTGTGTCACATCAAATTGCATCACGGAAAAAACGCTGTAGAAATTTAATTTTTAGGAACTATATCTTCAGCTTTTGCTTATAATCAGATAAGAGTGTATAGATCACGTTGGCCATGCTTCACTGTCAATTTTTCGGAAATTAGAAAAAATGTCGTCGAACGAAAAAGAGCGTCGTGAATTAATCCTGCGCACTCATTTAGAGAATCCGGAGTTGTCACATCGGGACATCGGTAAGATGCTGGGAATCGTCCAATCCACGGTCAGCAGAGTACTAAAACGATACTTCGAGAACCTAACCATCGACCGGAAGGTGAAGAACGGCAAAAATGGATGCTCCGTCAGTGAAAAAGATCACAAGCGCGTAGTTAAGCAGTTTAGACGTGATCCGAGAAGTTCGGTCCGGGATGTCGCCAATAAGCTAAATTTGTCAAGTTCATTCGTCCAGCGGACCAAGCAGCGGGTGGGCCTGCGTACATACAAGGTTCAGAAGGCTCCTAACCGCGACGAAAGGCAAAACATGGTGGGGAAGACGCGAGCCCGGAAGCTGTACACCGAAATGCTGACGAAGCCGCATTGCCTGGTAATGGACGACGAAACCTACGTCAAAGCGGACTTTCGTCAGCTGCCGGGCCTGTTGTTCTTCTCCGCAGAGGATTCAGCGTTCCGGAGGAGATTCGCAAGCAGAAACTATCCAAGTTTGCCAAAAAGTACATGGTGTGGCAATCGATCTGCTCTAGCGGAAAGCGGAGCGCCCCCTTCGTGATGACCGGCACGGTAAACGGGTAGGTTTACCTTAAGGAGTGCCTACAGAAGCGCTTACTACCACTATTGAAGCAGCACGAGGGCCCGACCATCTTCTGGCCGGATCTCGCTTCGTGCCACTATTCAAAGGACGTGTTGGAGTGGTACGAAGCCAACGGGGTCACCTTCGTGCCAAAGGAAATGAACCCGCCCAACGCGCCGGAGCTTCGCTAATAGAGAAATATTGGGCGATTATGAAGCAGGCCCTCCGGAAGAACCCAAAAGTTGTGAAATCGGATGCGGACTTCAAGAGAAAATGGATTTCTGTTCAAAAAAAACTACAACCTGACGTTGTACAGAGCATTATGGATGGGTAAAGAGGAAGGTGCGAGCATACGGGCTTGGGCTCGAAGTATGAATAAAAAGAAAATGCCAAAAGTTGTTTAATAGTTTTTATTTTACTGTCTAAAATTTTCAAAAGAATCGGTCTACTGGGCGAATTTCTACAGCGTTTTTTACGTGATGCAATTTGATGTGACACACCCTTTACTGCTCGATTAAGCTCTTCAAAGTATTCATACTGCTTGTTAACTACATATACTATTCATCCGATACCTGTCCCTAAGTTCTCGATTGGGGTTTGATCTGGTTAAAAGTAGATCATGCCATGGCCGTCCGGCTATTATGAACTGATGCTTCACCCTATCGGATTACCCAATTACCACGGTGGTTTTGATGCAAAAACAGCCGTAAATTATCCTGAAGTGCTTCGCTGTACTCCTGACTCTTCATTCGCGTTGATTAACGGGCTATCTGAATCAGACCTTTTTGTGAAAATTTCCCCTAAGTCAGCAAACTTCCGCCTCCAAAGTTACGAGTTGAAAAACCACGTTATTCGTTCTGTACGTCCTTTTAGTATGAAGCAATTTTTTCCAGGATGATTTTCTCCTGGATAACCTGGAATAGCGAACGCGATAGAATTAGTTGTTTTCCGATCCGCATTTTTGAAGATAGAATTTAGATGGTTTGGGGAGAATTTTCTCAAAGAGATTTTTTTTATTGATACAAGAATGTCCAGAATCGGATTAACGTGCCATCAAACGCGCATAAAAAATACAGCTAATAAATTGAACAAAAAAAGTTTATAGAAAGATTAGCGTACAAAGGATTCCGAAAAAAGCAACGATAACTGCCCATTTCATTTTTTTTTCTTATCTGAGCTTTCCTGTTGTATCAAAAAGTAGACCTGCCTGCAGCTTCGTATTTCCTGCCCAGCGAATTTAATTTTTTTTTTCACTAACATTAAAATTTTTACTACATCGTGGACTCGATTATATACAGTTTTTGATTTTTTTTCACCGTATATAATCGAATCCTGTATATAATTGAGTTAAAAAAAAATTTTTTTTTCGTTTTTTTTGCATGTAGGAGAGAGGGAGGCAAGTTGGCAACGTTAAGCTTTGGCGAGCCTTGGAGCTTGGATTTTTTTTCTTTTTTTTAATGTTGATTCTGATTCTTATAGTCTGAAGTGTTTTTTTATTATATTATCTATTGAATGGGCAAAAAAAACTAAAAGACTTGTCCACCAAAACAAACTTTGCGCAAAAAGTGTGGAATTCGCCATCATGCCTCCACGTGGAGGCAAGTTGGCGAATATGGTTTGGTCACCTAGAAATCAACAAAATGTAACAACAATTATTTATTTAAAAGACAGAAGGACATAAGAAGTACAAATAAGTTCAATGTACACATAAATCACACATATGGTTTGTCGGATGCTGCATTCAGAATGTGCTGAATTGAAAATCTAACCTCCATGTCTGGATATTTTCGTCGATAGTGTCTCAAAGTTGATTCTGGCACACCGAACTGTTTTGAAGCACCCAGAACAAACGAACCTTCTTCTATAGCTTTCATAGCATTCTCTAAACTGGTGTCCGACCAACATTGGTCTCCTTTTCACCTATAAGTTCTAACCATCTGCAAGCTTTTTTTAAAAGTTTTTTAAACTTTAAAAAACTTTAAACTTTAAAAAAAATTAGCTGAAAAAAATTCATGATACATGATTCTATTGTACACCTTTATCATGTATAAAATTAATTTGAAATTTTAACTTTCCTCATAAAGTGGATAATAAAGTTTAAAAAACAGAAAAAAATAACAAAATCACGATTTTTCACATTTTTATTTTTCACTTTTTTTGTGATAACATTTTCGGCAGAGTTACCGAGTACAAAGTTTGGCCTTGTTATGATGCATTTTCAGTAAGAAGTAGGTGGCGCTACCTTCATTACAACGGGTCAAATTACCGATTCGTCATCTTGTCTCCCTCGCCAACTTGCCTCCCTCTCCCCTATTTTTTGTTTTTTGAATATAAAAGAAGAATTTGATTTTTGATTCATCCCCTAAAGTCAGAAAACACATTTCTCACATGAAAAATTATAAATTTATCCAGATTCTCTCAGGAGGTGATAGACGATCATATTTGATGAAGAAAATCCTTCTCATATTGATGAAGAAAATCCTTCATATGGTCGAATTTCAACAATGACAGAGTTATAGAACTTTTTTTATTTCGGACTATGTTGCCACAAACTGGCTCTATAATAATAATAATGTTTATTAGACTATAGGCTGCAAGCCCGTTATCTCTCTTAAAAACTAAACATGGAAACGGAAATAAAACACAACTTAACTTATACATTTAGTTGTCCTCCTAAAAATAATCGTAGTCTTCTTCGAATTTCTTCTGTTGTCATATTTACGGAAATCACCTTTTGCAGCATGTTAAACTCACGCATGAATCGAGTTGTGGGTTCGTGCTGGGTATAATTTTTGGACCTCAGGGGTGGATCAAACACCCTCCGGCGACGAAGAGAAACGGGACTGGTGTTAAAATTTAATCTACATTAAAGAGTACGCTACGGAAGACGATTCTGTTGCTTTTATTCAAAGCTAAAATCCGCTGACAAAACGTGCAGACCTAGGCGTTTACTAGTTTCGAATTAGCCACTACATTGTAAATTCAATATACTCAAAGCATCTTAAAACCAATTCAAACTGCAGAAGCCGTACCAGCGTTTTTTCCCTAAATTTGGATCAATAAATCGACGTAAATTATTTTGTTCACTTCGATTGTTGGTTGCACAGTATTCGTTCGATTAATAATCGATTTTTGTAGAAAGTATTCGATTAATCGATTAATCGAACGATTAGCGGACATCACTAACCCCAACAACAAATCCGCCACAATCTAACAAAAAACCTATTCTGATTACTTTCCTACCACGAACGTTTTCCCCAGAACCAGTTAAACAGAGATCATCCTTTAATTACTGTTCTTCGCTGGAAGTTTGCGCTCCGCTGCGGTCCCATAAGCCATAAGACGCGAGTGAGAGCAAAACAGAGACAGTTAGCGAGGAAGAAAATGTAAATATTTGGACAAACCCCGAATAAACTCGTCGCCTTTCAACAGAACCAGAAGGGCTTCCTGTTGACTTTCGGTTCACTGCCGATGGGTGTTGTAATTCAATACGGCAATTTTCCATTTTCTTTTTATTGTAATAGTGCGCCCATATATCTATGCCTCTGTGCCTCGTACTACTCATACCGGTACTCAATTTCGTTTCAGTGGAAAACACAAGACGAATCTAAATAATAGACTCCTCGATATCCTACCGCCGCCACCGCCGTGAGAGGGACAGAGGAAAAGTGATTTTCCACACGGCTGCTTACATTGACGATGCTGACGGGAATCCGAAGTGCACATGTGTGCCACTCCGGTGAGGAAAAAAAAAGGTTTGCTCTATTTATTTGTTTATGTTTGCGTTTTCAATTTTCCTCATTTTCATCGATAGATGAAGGGATTGAACGACAAGCATCCGAGAATTGGCCCGAAAGGATGCTTGATTTGCGCTTTGGAGTGGTGATTTGTTTTGTCTGCAGCGGTTATGAAAGTGTTTGAAGTCAAATGGGCAGAAGTTCAAGTGCAACGACGGATATTGCACTACGGATTACCGAAATCGAATTTGTTATTGTTTCAATTCGAACTGTTCATTGTCTAAAATTAATTCAGTTTCCAGATTGATTCCCCGCGTAAAACAGCAGCGAATGGTTCATCAAACTCAACTCTAAACAATCCAAAGTGACCCGGATGGTTTGCGTACGTAAGAGCTCAACCATAGCGGGAGGAAGAGAACAGGAAACTTTGACCACTGCGCGCCACTGGCCACGGTTCCACGAGTCTGGACCACAAAATATCATTTTTTGGCTCGCATCGCCAGATGCGACCGTAACCAGTAATCAAAATCCTTTTATTGTATCTTGGGCGAAGCGTGGATTTCGAAATGGTGGTGGCCTCAGCCAATCAAAGTCCAAACATTTCGGCGGTGCGATAAACAAATGAAACAATTTTTTTTCGTACAAAAAAAAAACTCTGCTATCTGCAAGATAAACAGATCTTCGTTGGAGTTAATAATAAAAAACGCTTTTGTTTAATTGAACGAATCATGGGTTTTAATTTTCGTAAGAGGGACACGCGTTTGGTCCTTGGGGGTGAAGCGCGAGGGGCCATCTAATAGCGTGGTTAGACACATAAAATCCTACTCAAACCCGTTTCGAAGTGAAACATGTGTTCACTTCAGCGCAATAAAAGAAACAGAATCTTGTTGTGCGCCGAGTCGATAAAAGTTTGTGATATTATTTAGTTTATCGAGAGGAAAATCGTTCGCTCTCTTCGGGTAAACACAACGGTTCTTATGTTTCAGCGGAAAAAAAGTATAACTGATGTTCATTTTCACATTCATCTTGGATGCTCACTAATCTAAACAAGTGCACAGCGGCGGGGAAGCGGCTGCACCACGCTCACTTCGAGCCAGCGTGATAAGGAGGACGAAGTTGGTGAGGGGGGAAATCGTTGTCGCTTTTTATGAGCTTCAGTTGCTTTTTACGGCCATTTGTTTGGGTTTCATTGCACGGGAAAAATTGAACCGAGCTGCTAATGATGACCTGGCTAATGAGGCGAGGGGCTGCTGGATGGAATCGTGGACAATGACACGGTGCGACTCTGGAAATACGCCTGACAAAGAGTAGGGTGTAGGTAAGGTCGAATAGGAGGTAGTGAGCTCGTTGTGAAATTTCAGTAAAATATAGACAATGTGTGCGAAAAAAATCAAAACCAGTATTGAGGAAAAAATAATCGAAGTAATGCATTTTTGAAGGCAGCAAATATCCTCTTTTTCCTGAAATAATTACCAGCCTTAGAGGTGTTTTAAAAATCGGGCTATTTCTCGTGTGAAGAAAAAAACGTGCGCAGGTTAGATGTAGTACAGTAACAGCTCGATTATATCACGCTCGAAAAAAATTTTCGGGTGATATAATGGAAACGTGATGATTTCGAAACAGATGTTTTTTCATACAATTTTTTTTGACAAAAGTTATCAGTGTAGCTTTGATTATTGGCGATAAACAAACGAAAATATTCAAGAATTGATTTTTTCTCATCTTCTATTTTCAGGGAAATGACGAAAAATCTAAAAATCATCAAACAAAAACATCGGCTAAAATCTGCAATTTTTCTTTCGTAGGAGGTTAAATCCAATTGTTTTTTCCTACATCACAACGTGTGATCGTTTATCGAAGTTAGAAGTGGCCAAAACGGTTAATTTCAGTGAGCGGCTCAGAGCCGCTCGTTCATTGAAACGATCCGGCTCATTTGAGCGACTGAGCCGAGACTCTTTCCAAACGCAGTTCTTCTTTCAACAACCGTGGTTCATTTGTGAAGAACCGTGAATCGTACGCTCGTTCTGACGAATCGGCTCAAATGAGCGGCTCGTGAGCGCTCGCCCATCTCTAATCGAAGTAATACTATAGGAAATCTTACAAATTCTTGTATTTTGTTAGGTTTTGTTTTTTATTAGGTTATGTTAGGTTGTGTACTTTCTGCACATATTCCTTTTAATTTCCTTTGAGATCTACAAAATATTGGTTAAAGAATGAAACGTAGGGAATTATTCATGTTTTCTTTTAAAAATATCAAGTAAATTACAGAAAAAAAACATCGAAAAAAATAATTTTAAAATAAAAAATTATTTTCCTCGAAAACGTATTTCTTCAAATTCTAAAGAAAATAGATATGAATAGCTTATACAATTTCCAACAAGTCACCCATACATCGGACGATTGGCACATTAACAGGGAAAAAGTTTTTCGAACAACAACTTTTTCATGTTTTGCTTTGAAAAATTACTATAAATTTCTAATTCGTTACATTTGTATGTATAAATTATCGCGATTTACATGCTCTGATAACTTTTTTTCAATTCAGAAACATGTCAAGAACATTTTAAACGCGAGAACTTACACACAAACCGAGTAAAACATTATTTTTTCAGGGGTCTCCATACAAAAATGCTCTATAAAAAATAGAAAGTTGACGTCTTCGACGAAAGTTCATATTTTGATAAGATTGAAAACTTTGTCGAATACACTATATTGCTATCTTGACTTCAAACAAAAGTTGGATTAGTTGTATTTTTTTCAAAGAAAAACATGAAAAAGTTGTTGTTAGAAAAACTTTTTCTTTGTAAATCTTCCCATTTTCCGATGTATGGGCGACTTGTTGGAAATTGTTGGAAATTCATATTTTTTTTTTGAGAATTTAAAAAAATGCGGTTTTGAGAAAAATGAATTTTAATTTTTTAATTATTTTTTTTCGGCGATTTTTTTTCCAAAAAAAAGGTATTTTCTCATGAAAATTTAGGAAAATAATTTCATACATTTCTCTCTTCGATTCGAATTTTGTAGGTATGATAGTTTTTGAGTTATCATTTTTTGTAAAAAAAAATTGAGAAAAATTTGTTGGCTCTTTTCAAAAAGTAGTCTTATTTATTTTTGGATATTTCAAGTATGCAAAGTTGCTTAAAAGACCCATGCGTTTACACCCAACAGGTTTCGCTGCTATCTGAAATGGTGCTGCCAACAGCAGTCAAGTTGGCATGAAATTCATCACATGCGAAATTTATTGAAAAATATTTATTTCTCGTATTTTACTTAGAGATAGTATGAAATAAATCTAAGTAAATCGTTTCACTCAAATGAAATTTTAAATTGCCGTTCTGTGTGGATTGCTTTCTGTTTACGTTAAATGCATTTCTAAATTTTCTCGGTATATTCGTTTTACATTTGGAACTATTTCTTGCTTCATTGGTTGAACTATAGAATACAGCTTTTACTATTTCATCGTCAGAGGAAATTTCATCCCCACAATGGTTCGCAGTGGAGTATTGTGGGGAATTTGGTCATTAAAAGGGGGGAATTGTGCAAGAAAATATTAGACATTTACTTATTTTGAAGATGACAATGATTAGCAAAAATTGCCACAAAAACTTTATTGGATACGCTAAAATTGACGATCCTCGGCAAACAATTTCCGAAAATGTAATGTTCAATTGTACAACTTCCCAATGTTTGAAAGACTTCCGTCTGTGAATGATGATGGAACAGACGACCAAACAGTACAGAAGACCATAAAAAAGGAAATTGTATAGCATTTGTCAAGACTTTTTACAATAAGTTAAACTTGGAATGTATTTTCCTTATATCAAAGAACAAATTTGGACATGGTTTGAAATGCCTTCCGTCTCTTGCCTAGAATTTATGTGAATCTGGATGCTAAATGCTGCTGATGGGAACAAAACACCTTAACAGAGTGGATATCCAAGACATGAGCAGCCTTATTTTATATTCCGGCGGATTTCCATTTCGTTCGAAACCGTTATATCGTTCGAGTTATAATTTTGCGTTTCTCATTTCGAACGTTTTTCCCATTTAATGTTCGAAGAGAAACAGATCGAACGAAATGCAAAAACTACTCGAACCCAACAACGTTCGACAACGTTCGACAACGTTCTCAAGCATTAAAATTACTGACTTGCCAAACTTTATATACCTTTTTTGTAATCAGATGTATGTATGAAATCAAATTTGTTGCGAATATAACTTGAAAACCGTTAGTTTTCTTACATTACTTTACTGATATGATACAGACTTTCTTACGAAAATATTGATAGGGGTGAAGCACTGGGATCAATTTTTGTATAGGGGGAATTGAGCAAAAAAGGTTGAAAACCACTGCATTAGCGGATCCTCGATAATACACTGGAAGATACGTATCTATGAAACATGGAAGGTTTTTCAATTATTCATTGGTCATCAATAGAATGTTATGTATACAAGAAACATTGGAATATAGCATGGAAGTTATTCAGTTTTCATGATATTTGATTCATGCGACTCTTTTTTTCCTCCAAATGAGTTGTTGGTATGGTAGTTATTTAAAAAAAATCAGTCAGATTTGCACAATTATATTTCTGATCAACGGTCAAATTATAATTCTTCAGGTAATTGATAAATTACATTTGAAACTGTACATTGCACAAATTCTGAAATAAAAGCACCAATATCACTGGACTTGAACGACACAGGTACTCCAAAAGCAGATACAAACATCTTAGCCAAGCGAGCGAATGTTTTTTTTAAGAAATGCTGTTAAGTCCTAGTTGCTTGAGAAATGAGTGCTACAGTTTCTACGCCCAAAATTATTTTTTAAGCACATGTTTTGACATCCTGATTTATAGCAATAAATGAGCCTAAGAATTACAGAACATATGTTACCTTAGAATACTGGTACAGTATATACGCCATAGCGAAACAAGAGACACATTGCAAGTAAGCACGCATGAAACTTTTTCGCATTGGGAGGTGATCTGGCGTAGTGGTAACATCCATGCCTCTCACGCTAAAGATCACGAGTTCAATTCTCACTCCCGACATTCTTCCAAAAATGGAAGTAAAAGTGACGAACCAGCCAAATGAGTTGAAAGTCACTATAATACAGATAAAAAAAAAAAAAAAAAAAAAAAACTTTTTCGCGTACTTTACCACATACACGGCCCCCGACCAAAAGAATATAGGTTCACGTTTATGCTTTCCTTTTACTCTTAGAAAACACTTTTCATGTATACTTTTAAGATCTAACTTCATTTTATAATGTGGTGTAATATCATCACACATTTATGCAATAGCACCAGTGGCTATGTAGATAGTCGTGTAAAACAGTCTTGCATTTCAGCCGGCCTTGGTTCGACCACTGCTTGGCATCGCTTGGACTTTTTTTAGGTACAATTCCAAGCTGACGTTCAGTCTGAGACTAAAAGAGGTCTGCTCCCATACATACAAACATTTTAAAACTCTTGAAAAAGGTGCTTCTTTTTTTTAATTTCATTCTTCAGCACACACGAAAAAGCATTTTTTCCTGCCGAAAATAATATTTTTGCTGTCAGCGCTAGTTTGGGTGTAGCTTGTTATTTTCAGTAAAAGGAAAGTAAAATATAGAATATCTAATATCAGTTGATTGTTTGGTGTTTAATACACCAAAGCAATTTATTTTTATTTCTTTTATTAGCTTATCTCGCCTAGTTGTTGCTACACAGGAATGAAGCTATCACAAAAAAAAATGTATTCAAAAGTTTTCAAGGTAGTTGAAATAGAATTTCAACAATTTACAGAATAAAACAAATCAAACTGGGTATGGCATAGTTCATGCTTATTATTTCATACAATCAAAGAGAAAGTGGCTCAGAATCACCTATAGTCATTGATTATGAGCTAATGAAAATAGTATGAAAGGCTTTCAAGAGGAATATGTGGTATGTGCTACATATCTTTTTTTTGTTCTACGCGTGCAAGATTTTATCATAAAGAGTTGAAAACGAATACATTTTTCCATTTCTTTAATATTTAATACAACATTGACTTGACGTTTCCTTCGAAAAATCGTTGTACGATATATTAGGTTGAGGAAAAGAAATTTATTAACGTTTGCATTAAACAAAATGGACAATTTTCGTATGGCGATAAAAAAAAGCTGCAAAAGATAGTTTGATGGGACAAATTCCCCAGTTGGCTGTTTGCTGGAGCTTTCGCCATTTCTGTCGAAAACATTTTTCTTGGGATATTTTTCAGTTCTTTCTTATCATTATTTGTTATATCCTCTTCCGTTTTTGCCACCAAATTGATGGAGTAGACCTTCCGCTTCCAGTTTGCCCAGAAATTCTCCATGGAATGCAACCGCCTGGACGTTCATAGGATTTGCGGACTTTGGAACAACATCTGTCTACAAGCGGTTCATCTCCTCCAGCGACTTCTTAGCGTAATGGGCGGAGGCCAGGTCCGGCAAAAACACCACCTTCTCGCCCGAATGATATTTTTGGATGAAGGAGGCAACTTCCGGCTGAAAGTTTGAGCTGTGCAAATCCCCGTTCACCGCAAGTCCCGAACAGAAGAAGAGCGGCTTCGACATCCCGTTTTCGCTGATGGTTAGCCACAAAAGCATGTTCTTTGGGAACTTGATGCGGGAGATGTACTTGACGTCGTAACTTATCTCATTGGTGGAGGGCCTAGATTCCTAGCCAATCATTGATATCCAGCGTTTTCAAAAAAAATAATCTATTTTTTTAGTGCAATACACTAAATTAAGATCTCTACTGTCAACAAATGGACCGTTTGAAGCTAGCGATTGGCCAGAAACGTCCAGAATTGGCCAACAGAAGAGGTGTTGTGTTCCATCAGGTCCAACGCCATGCCATCCAACGCCAGGTCACACAATTTCGAGAGCTTGATTAGGATGGTACCATGGGATTACCACCTTTTTCTCGCATTGCAAAATTTCCTGGGTGATTAGAAATTGGGATCACCAGAAGATTGTAAATATCTATTGGTAGAGTTTTTCGTCAATAAGGACCAAAATAGTTTTGAATTTCCACATAAAAATAATGGATTACTTTTTCTCCAACCTAATATTATAATCAATAAATAATGTTGAATAAATTTCCTAGTGATATATAATATAACATACATTTTGCGGTTGAAACCATAAGATTGGCCCAAATGTCGTCAAAATGTTCTTCTATTTTGCCTTCAATTTTGGGAAAAAAGAAATGTCACAGGGTGCAAATCCGTGGATGATTTAGTACACATATACGATTTTGAGCCAAACATTGATGCACGATTTAAATAAGGAGCCCAACTTTTTGGATCGAATTCGGTGGATTATAAACTATGTTAGTGATGAACGTATAATGGGTGGATTGAAAATAGCCCATTGTTCTAGTCACTACAAAGGAAAAAAAATCACGTTTTCTCAATTTCAGTTTCAGATGCAAAAAGTTAATTTCAAAGTGGGTGATTCAGCCGAATGAATTCATGTCTCCACCTTCGCTGTGTGTATATATCCTTTAATTTCGATACATTTTTCGTAGAGTGATCTTTTATTTAGAAAATAAAGACGTAGTACTACGTCAATAAAAAATAAAATCCTCATATTGACATGTATTTCCTGAGATAATTTGTAACCGCACCTCAAGGTGCTCCATTTTAATAATTGTGGTATTTCTTGTCTGAAGAAAAATATGAGTGCATGTTAGATGGAGTGTATTAGTTGCTCTGCAGAATTACTCGATTGGCTTCTGCAGAATGTATCATGCTTAAAAACAAAATTTCTAGGATTAATTTTAGCAGTACTGTTCGCTTGAATTATTCAGGAAACTGTTTCGTTTTTTTATTCTACTCGTGAAGGATTTAATCATACTTAGTTGAAAATGTGTATATTTTTATTAATTCTATACAATATTGCCTTGGCATTCCTTTTGAAAAATCGTTGTACGGTATATAATTCTTCACACTATATAACTAAAAGCATCATCGTCAACTAAAGCACATCACCATTTGGTGGACCCTCCGTTGTCCGTGGGTTGTATTTTTCTACTGACGCACAGTCGAAACAGGCAGCAGTAATTAAACATCCCAAGTTTTCACGCACGATTCAATACTGTTGATCAAGATCGTGGGAGTGATGATCGAGTAATACTAAGAACGCACGAGTGCATGAATAGTCTATTGAACGCAAAACGCTTGGGCGGCTTTTCCCTTTCGAGAACTCCATTAAATAGGTGTAAGAATCGTGTGTGCAGTTGTTTGTTTTCTTCGCTCGAGCTATAAATATTGACTGTCGAAAGTCGAAAGAATGCCGCCCGTTCAGTTTGCGGAAGGCTGTGTACTTCCTTTTCTTTTGGTAATGGGATTGTAATGTGTACTAGCTGATTATAAAAATATTGTTAGAAGTTATGTTCTGTTTAGAAGACCTCACAAACAGCAGCGTTGCTGGATTAGGATCGATTATCGCTTACTTGTTGTTTGAGGATCAATGAAATAATTTCTAAACTAGTGAACTTTTCTTTCTACCCAAAATCGAAACTATATATTCAATAGCTATAATCAAGAACAATTGCCCAATTAATACCAAACCAGTTAATTACTGCCATTAGCATCGCTTCCACCCCACCACCACTCGCAACATTTTTATTCCTACGATGATCGAACGATTCTTTGCATTCGATTCCACCACAAGAAAGGAGACTGGAATGAAAGGAGAAAAAAATCAATTTTCTCGTTACCACCTACGCCACCAATTTCCTGTTCTGTGAAAATGCGAGATGGTAATCGTTTATGCCAATCACGTGGGGAGATATTTTTTTTCAAGTTTCATTTTGTTCTGCAACTTCGGATGGTGACACACACACACATGAATTCATTCGGCTGAAGCGCCCACTTTGAAATTTACTTCTTATATCTGAAACTGAAACAGGAACTTGAGAAATCGTTTGATTTTTTTTTTCTTTTACAATAACTGGAATAATGTGCCGTTTTCAATCCACCCATTCCACGTTCATAACTGACATAGTTCATAATCCACGTTTGGGCCAATCTAAAGATTTCAACCGAAGCAATTCTTAAAATTACCTAGAGCGGGCATTGAAATTGCTATTAATACCCCCTTGTCTAGTGTAGAGACACGAATTTCGGGCGTTTTTTCGAGCTCCGTAAAAATAAAACAAAGAATATTTTTACTAACTATTATATCATTATTTGTTCATCTTTTCACAATAGAACAAAAATTGAACGGAGAAAAATATTCATAACTAGAATAGTTAAGAGCTGATGAAGTGAAAGGGTTCAGAAAAAAGTTGTGCCATGGCGTACACGATTCCAGCCCATCTGGTTATCTGAAACAAACAAATCGAACAGATTCTGAATCAGTAAAGCAGTCTTCCATGTTTCACAAAAAACACTGCGTCCGGAATAAACATGTCCACGCTGCTGTTCACAGTTTTGTGTTTGAGTACAAACATGATTTTTTCGTACCTATGTTAGAAAATGTGACATGTTTGTATTCGTGGTATGTTTGGACATACGATGTTTGATCCCAATGTTTCACATGATGTTCGAACATGGTGTACAGTTTCTCTTGCATTTTCACCTCAAGCACCGGCAGTGCGTAGAGTAGACGAAGCGAATCGGACACCACACCACCATCACTCAACGCGTGGTGTGTTGGTATGTTGACATGGAAAAAATGCTTTCCTTTCATGACAATGGATGCTTCGTCTAAAATATTGGGCAAATAAAATAAACCTCTTTTTCTGTTCTGAACAAAATAAACATCGATTGATATGAGAGTTTTTCACATTTGATATCATTATTTAGTGCACGCATGAATTTATATATTGAATTCATGTAACATTCGCTATTATTAGCTATTTGAACAAGTACTAAAATTGAATTATTCAGCAGTGACATGTTAGGCGTGACGCGAACCACTCGAATTTTGGCTGGATCTTTGAATACAAATGGCCAATACTGCTTGTTCGCGACGATCGCGACCCGAGCTATAAAACGAGCGGAGAAGAGGAGAAGAAAGGATGATGCAATCGCATGCACACATAGCATATGTAGTGCAGTGTAAGTGTAGATTTTAGTTTTTTCCTTCATTCAGTTTGTGATAACATCGAGAAATTAATGGTGTGTTTTAGCCGCTGATATTTCTCTGCTGGTTCTGCTGTGTGCCGCTGAAGGTTGCATCTAATTTTTGGGTATTTATTTTTTTGGTCAGCATTTGTACGACGTCGCCCGCTATGCAGTCGGCTCCCCAGACTTTAATTGCCAACATGCACGTAAAAAAATAGAAAGCTTCTTTCTATTCAGAGAGTGTTTTCTTTGAACGAAACCAAGGATTATTTAATCAGACTTGCAAAATGTACATGAACGATCTATAAACTTTTACTTAGTCGTGGCAATACATACACAAACTCCGCGTGTATGTGCGTGTATGTGGGCCGAAGGTTGTGCAGTCCACTGATGATTCAACAAGAGCCAAAGGTTGTATCGCTCATGACAACTCTACACGAGCTGATGATTGCGCCGGCTAGTGATCATTCTATCCTGGATTCCTCGAGTCGAAAAAGACTCACCACGCTAGATATGGGGTGCAGACTAGGGGGCGTTGCTGATTAATGGTCAGCTGCATCCCAATAGGAAGTATCCCATGTCGGGCACACGTACAGAGCACTGAAGACTGCAACATCCCAATTATGAGAACACTTGTAATACTAACCTCGAGCCAACCGCGAGTAATCGGTTACATATTACTAACATAGTTGTAAGCAAACATTGTCAAAACATTGAACTCCCGGCCCCGTTAGGCTGACGCCATTTGAGCCTTAATAAAAATATATATTTTGGTGCATGAACTCATAGCTTCTTAGTTCGTGCAATTTTTGAAATGCGAACTAAATTTCAAGTTCGTTTCTGTGAAAAAGTATTCTGCGAAGAAATGTTTTGGGATGAATAATTTCTTTCCGTGTATGAAAAGAAACGAAACGAAAGCAATGAATACTGCGACATCGGGTGATATGTTGATGTTCTAGAATTATAAACATCGTGTTTGTTTTCAAATGTTTATGTTTGTGTATCATTGTTCGTGTTTGGGATAGACATTCAACACTAGCGAAAATCATGTTCGAATTCAAACAAGAACATGGAATTTTCACATCGCGTGGACATGTGTAAGTGTTTTTCGGAAGACTGCAGTAAAGATGCCGCTATCGCATGAACCTTGAATAAATCAGAACATATTTTTTGACAAAATTTGAAAAACAAAATGCGGTTTAAAACGTTTTTTCTTACGTTTCTTCATTTTTTAGAAATAGTGAAATTTGAAAAATATATTTTTTTAGAGGTTCATGCGAACTTGAGATATCATGTACGCCAGTTTGAAAAAACTAGTTTCGAGAAAAACGCGTTTGAAGTTCATTATTTTGGCCGCACCAGGTTAAATACTGCATCACTAAAATAACTCTAACTCGGTGAATGATAGGATTTTCGACATGTCCTTTCTAAGGTATATTCTTAAATGCCTAAGCTACAGAAAAATGAGGGAAATTTTATTTGATCTTTTTAAAATTTCTACACTAGAACACTGCCTTAAGTCGGTGTTAGAGTGTATTGACGTTAGAAGAAACTACTGTAATGATATTTTGACGTAGGATTACGTCTTTCAGGAACATATTGGGGTACAAATTGAAAATTGAAAATCGAGCACATCGTGAAAATTGTACAACTTCAAACGCTTATTGCTCAGTCATTTCATGATGGATTGATGAATTTTTTGCGTCAATCGATTTCGGCACTCCATAACAATTTTTTATATTGAAGAAAATAATATATGTCATGAAACTAACTATCGAACAATTGAAAAATCTCAACCCCTATCCTAACGGAAATACCCACTTCTGATTGGTCGAAATTGACGACACATATGGCGGGTCCCTAACAGAGACATCTAAACCAAGCTGCCTGGGGGAATTCGGCATTGCAAATACATAAAAGTAGGGAGAGCTTTTGCTCCCACCTGAATGTGTTCCCTAACAGAGACATCAAAACCAAGTTGCTTGGAGGAAATCGGCATTGCAAACACATGAAAGTAGAAGGAACTTTTGTTCCTACCGAAATGTATTCCCTAACAGAGACATCAAAACCAAGCTGCCTGGGGGAAATAATTGCAAATATATGAAAGTCGGGGGCATTTTTATATTGCAAGTAAGGTGAGTGATACGATTAATTCTAGCAAATAAAATTCAAATATGGAACTTTAATGTTGGTTGCTTCGTGATATTTCATATCAATGACCGACCGTGTATTGTGAAAAATTTAGCACAAGTGTAAGTGTAAAATTGTATATGGTAGCAGTTGTGTTAAAAATGACTTGATATATGAAACGACTTATTTCTACTTTCGTAAATAAACACACCAAGGTGTGTTCCCGCTCGAGAACGGGTCGTTTGGTTTAAGCTGTCTGTTCTGTTGTTTTTATTTTCACCCAAGGAAAGTTTATACGGCGAGAAAAATTGGAAAAGTTAAGAAATATTACAAAAATTGATTGCTCTACATATAGTATTAGGTGTTGTTAGCCCAATTAAAATTTGCATTGGATTGAATAAACACTCAGAAGGTAAACATTATAAAATAAAATTACCTTTTCCATTTCAAATATGTTTTCTCTACATTAAAGTAACATATTTTTACTGGTGAGAAAAATTGATAATTGTGTTCGGTATTGATAATTATCTCATATTACATTGGTGAGTCTTTTTTTCTTTAATTCATCCATTCATAACATAGGAGGCATCTCGTCTAGGATCACAGAGAGCGGTTTTCATCATATCTCGTTCCACTTCAGTATCTTTTATCTGATACGCTCCATCCAACGACTGTTTACCATCCTTCTGTCATCATCACTCGGTAAACACTGGTGGAGTGAACAAACAATACCCAACAACCAAACAAAACGGCCCTTTTCAGGAGGCCACCAAATCATTATCAAAGAGTTTAACGATGTAATTCTTCAAATATATCCAAAATCAACTGATAGCCTGACGGAATCCTACGTCAACTATGCGGTCGTGTCTCGGACACAATCCTCCTGTGTTTTTTTTTTGGGATTCAGAGACTCAGTACTACTTTAATTCGTATTTAAATGCATTCCTGCGTCTTTTCTAGATACGTGTGATTTTTGACGTAGAACTACGTTTTTCAGGAAGGGTGCCAAATCAGAAAACAGGTCACGTATTTATGAAATAAAGGTAACGTTAATAACTATTTTTTTACTGTGAACGAATTCTCATGATTTGCATACCAATCGAATCGGAAATTCTCTAAGATTTGTTTGATATGCTATACATTACACTTCGCTAATCTCTAAACGGTTTAAATTAATGAAAACTGGAAGACTGCCGACTTTCTTTTTTCCCATACATTTGTTCTGCCGATTTGTGTGGTAACCCTACTCGTATTTCGAATGCTTATAACTCGAACATTTCTTAACAGATCGGAAAGATGTTTGCATCAATTGATAGGAAATGTTTCTGCGCGTCTATCACAATTAATAAAATGTTGATTGTCATGAGATGAACAATTGAAAAACTGTCAAATGTCAAGCGTTATCTAGACGCCCTAACTGCCAAGTTTTGATTGGCCCAATTTACGGTTTCCCCAACACAGCCTTCAAAATCGATGTACCTGTGGAAATCCTGTGGAAATTTGCAAATACACATGCAAGTCGGGGGTATTTTTGTTCCCACCGAACTGTGTTTCCCTAACACGGACTTCAAAATCAATGTGTCTGGGGGAATCCGCTTTGCAAATACATGCAAGGCGGGGTATTTTTTGGTATTAAGTACTTTTGTACTCGTCGTTGTCGTTGTACAGACTCCTGGGAAAATTGTCATTTCAGATACTAGAGGTGAATGAACTTTCGGGGTTCGAGAACTACGTAAACATGAGATCTGCAATAATTTCAGAGGGAAATATAAAATACAATGATTGTTTGACAATTCTTCCGTTCACATATTTTGGTAGTCCTAGGCATCATATCAAACGTAAAAGGACGTTCATCATATTTATTTTACGAAGAACATAATCTATTACAAAAATTTCGTTGCACTCTAAATTCATATTTGAAGTGGTAAACAAGTGGATTGCATAATATTATTGCGTAGTTCTACGTCGAAAATATGCGGTCGTGTCCTAGATACAACCCCTTACAATTTTTTAGCTCAAACTTACTCTCATCGGTCCAAACAAACTTCTTCCAAAAGTTAGTAGGGCGAGAAATATATTTCTTCGTGAAATCCAGGCGCCTTTTGGTATTGGCTTTCCGTAGTAATGGCTTTTTATTTTTGAAGAAGTTCTGTAGACCTGATTTCCGAAGTCGGTTGCTCACAGTTCGACTAGTTATGTGGAGACCCAACTATTCCTGGATCGCCCGACAAGATTTATCAGGATCCTATCTAGCCAATAAGGCGAATAAGGCGCTGTGAGCTGAAGTTTTACGAGACCTTCCACTTCCAGATCTTTGAAATCTTTGAACTATAATAAATACAGAACATTATCTTCTAATCATGACAGTCGGAAGCTCAGCATTATAATATGAACACATTGCGGTCCATTTTTATATAAAGTCAAAATCAAGAAAAATGGGTAGGTTTTATCTATGATATAACCGCAAGGTTGACGTTGGACTACCTTAGCTTAGCAATCACTTGTTTGTATTGATTACATTGAATGAAAAAATTTCCGAATTCAATATATTTATTTGCTTTGTGAGTAAAAAGATTGAACATGTAAGGTCAATTCATGCATTGTGATAGATTATGTTCTTCGTTACAAGTAAATTAAATGACAGTGCTTTTACGGACGAAATATGTGAACGGAAAAAAATAATTAAACGATTATTTTATTTTACATTTGCCTCTGAAGTTTACATCTCTCAAGTGTACGCACTTCTCGAGGTTTGCTTGAAACCTGAAAGTTCATTCGCCTCTAGTGTCTGCACCATTACTCGCAGTTTGCATTTATATGCAAAGCCGATTTCCCCAGAAACCTTGGATTAGAAGTCTGTGTTAGGCAAACACAATTCAGTCGAAACAAAAATGCTCCCGACTTGCATGTATTTGCAATGCCGATTTCCCCAGAAACCTTGGTTCGGAAGTCTGTGTTAGGGAAAAACATTTCAGTAGGAACAAGAATACCTCCCGACCTGCATGAAATTGTAATGCCAATTTCCCCAGACACCTAGATTCTGAAGTCTATTTCAACTATTTCAATTTTTTTCGAAACAAAAATACCCCCGACTTGCAAATATCTGTAATGCCAATTTCCTCACGCTCCATGGATTTGAAGGCTGTGTTAGGGAAACGCATTTCAGTCGGAACAAAAATGCCCCCGACTTGCATGAATTTGCAATGTCAATTTCCCGACGCTCCATGGATTTGAAGTCCGTGTTAGGGAAACACATTTCAGTCGGAACAAAAATACCCCTGACTTGCATGAATTTGCAATGCAAACTTCCTCCAGGCACGTTGGTTTTGAAATCTCTGTTAGGGAACATATTTTGGTGGGAACAAAATATGTTCCCACCAAAATGTCGTGTCGGGCACACGTACAGAACATCGAAGACTGCAACATACCAATTATGAGAATACTTGTAATACTAACCTCGAGCCAACCGCGAGTAATCGGTTACATATTACTAACATAGTTGTAAGCAAACATTGTCGAAATATTGAACTCCCGGCCCCGTTAGGCTGACGCCATATGAGCCTTAATAAAAATATATATTTTGGATAAAAAAAAAATCTTTCCGATCCAGTAAGAAATGTTCGAGCTATAAGCATTCGGAATCTTTCATTTTTTCCTTCATGTTCTGTGTTTAGGTTTTCATTTTATCCCCCATATATTCCGGTTAGACGTAGTCCCACGTCAAAAGTCATGATAAGTTTGAAAAAATGTGACAAAAACGAGAGCTTGTCAGGATATTAGAAAACGTGCCAAACAATCTGGAAAATCCTATAAATTCAAGAAGGTCGGCATTTAGATTTAGATTTAGACTATTTTGAATACCACTTGACAACCTTCACTGCACTCTTGGTGTTAACACCTTCGACGCCCAGAGCGATTCGGTCGAGTTTCTTGCGGGGCCCAAATTCAACTGTCGATGCGCTAGAGAAATAAGCGGGCAACGATAATAAGGAATTCGGGTTCGATTCAGGACTACTTTTCTGTTGAACCCGAATGAAATCAACCGACAACAAGTCAATTATACAGTGTTGCAAATGATAATAAAAAATGAAATTCAACCGAACGTACTTGCTATATATACTATATTCGATGACGATGAATAATGACAATTTTATTTGGGAATATGGTATATTCCGTTCAGTCGATTGCGAAGATTCTGTGAATATATCATACTGAGAACATATGTCACTTTTGTGGGAAAATAATCATCACAAAGTATATCACATTTGGCAACTCCGATTTTTCACGTAATTCGTTTTCATCGTTCTTTGCGCTTGGTAGTTAAAAAGCTAAAAGAAGAAGCAAGTTGCAAGTTTTTTTTCTGAGAATAAGAATAATAATTGCGCAACGCGGAGAACGACGAAATAGTGCGAAGCGTTAGAAGAAAAGTTTCGAGTATTATTTCATCGAGTTCTGATTAGGATATTGAGGAACTATACGCAAGTGAAGACCTGGACGATATGTGAGAAGAACTTACTATAGACGACATGAAGATATTGTTTTTTCAACAGTACATTTGGAATGTGATTTTTCACAAATAAGTATGTTCTACTAGTCAAGCCATTTTGTTTGATACCCATATTGATGAATTGAAAAAATGTCACATTTTGTGATGGCGGTCATTATGGATTTACATTTTTCATAAATAACTGTGTTCTACAAGTCAAGCCCTTTCATTTGATACCCATATTGATTGGGTTTTGATAAAATATGTAGTCCACCATTTTGTAGCGGCCGCCATTTTGGATTTCAAGAACGTATAATACGCAGTTTTATAACGATAGCAGAGATAAAGGCGTGCTCCAAACTTCAGATCAATCGGTCAACAGGAAGGAGGTTAAATTTCTATTGATGTGGGACAACCCTGCAGATAAACATACAAGCATATTTACAGTAGGTAATGCTAAATAAAACCATTATAAAGTATAGTGTAGAAATTATATTTTTATGTTTTTTGATTTTTTTGATTATTCTACATAACCCATATTTACATCGAAGTGCCTATTTTATCAAATTCAGAGATGTTTCAGAGATGAGTGATAGTACTTCGAGTATTTTCTAAGTTTTCTAAGCCCTAGCCCTAATTAAGGGACCGACAATGAACATTTCGTCAGGCATGTATAACTAGTGCTAAAATCAATGTAGAAATATGATATGCTACTACAATGATCAATAACCTATTTTTCAAGTGAGCCGATAGGAAAGCCAATATGACAACAAAATTACTTACTCCTTTGGAAGCGAAATTCGACCCACTATGTCGAAATTAGTCAGTAAGTAACACAAACAAACAAAAGCACTCACGGGAAAAAAAAAGTCTATCAGTCCGGTTGACTCCTTCGCTCGGGACAACGATGCAACAATTGAAGTGAACTAGATTCCTTTTTCTCTCTCTCCCCGTTTGTGTTGTTTTCAGTTAGAATCAACAAACGCTTCCAAAACCCATTTCATGTAATTAAGGTGTCGGTGTCGCTTCTGAGTCTCATTTTACTTCCCGACGCCGTAACGCTGAATATCTGGCCGCTAAACGAGTTACACACACGGAGATTCGGGATCACGGTGCGAGGGAGTGTCTGTCTGCTGAACACATGTTAACACAATAACTCACGCTGATCATAAATGAGTGAGGATTACTAATAGCCACGCGAGTATCGTCCCGAGAGAAGACCAGGGGGTAATTGCTTTCGATTGTTTTCCTTTTTTTTCCTTCATCAATTCTGTTATTCCTTCTGCGCTCTCTCTTTCCCTGTCGGGAAATCGAGACCTGCACCTTATTCTGTAGTGCCGAGGTGCACTTGGCGAGGAGTGCAGCAATTACATTTTAATGCTTCTTATCAGGAGAAATTTTTCCTTTCTCAGTCCACTTGATGCAGCGCCGATTTTTCCGATCGGGTTTTTTCCCATGATCGGTAACTCTTTCGCCCCGGCACGAACTCCATTGATGGACGGGCTCTTCGAGATGGCACTTGTTCGAAAGAGTCATGAGATTTTGGAAAATGTGGGGGAAAGTTGAACGAAACTTCAAGTGGCATAATTGTTGTAATTAGGTTGTTAATCGGAGAAACATAATGTTCCTTACTCATGCAGCTCGAGTCGGAAATATATGCGTCAGGGTAATGTCAACAAGTAGTCCATTTATCATACCCGGCTTCTGTGACGCTAGTTCAAATCACTAAATAATCTATCCAACCCATAAACATTCGAGCAATCATTTCCTGTCAGCTCTAAAATCTCGACTATGCTCACGATCGCGAGTGAACTCTGAACCGCTGACGGGCTGTTTACATAATTAAGCAGCATTTATTGCCAATCGTAGGGCCAAACTGCAGTTGCGATGCATGGCGCGCGCGATGATGGAGTGCACACAAATTTCCGCCACTACCAATAGTGTACACACTTGCGAACTGCGCGTCACTGGGCGTAAACAAAGTTTAGTTAGCGCGAGTTTAGTGCCACACCGCGGCGTTAATAGTTCCCAATGGGTAAATGCTTAAGATCCGCTTAGGATGCACTGGCTTGATGGATGACGATGATGATGCCTGCCCAGGCTGAGAGCGATGCCAATTTTTGTGGTGCGTCGCGGAACTTGATCAATTCGCGAGAATAAACAAACAGACCATGCGTAGGGTGATTATCTGTTGCCAATTTTTTTATACTGTTTGATAATGTTTCCTATATTTTTTGTCAATTGTCAAGCTGTTAGTTGTTGAAAGTTATCTCTTGTCGTCTCGGTATATTTTCAACAGTTTTTTGTTTGGTGATCCTGACGTCTGACATAGTGATCTTGCTGCAGGAAACAACCAAATGACTCTGAAATAGTGTGTTTACTAGAGATGAAACGAAAAGTGGTCTGGTCAGATACCGGACACTGATTTGAGTTGTGCCACCTCGAATATGCAGCGAACGAGATTGTAGAGAGTTTGCTGTGCTCAGCGTTAGCGAAACTGTTAAGAAAAGAGTCGAATTGTCTATATCTATGAACTGAAACTGGATCAAATGTTACACGTGAAGTTCACTAACCCTTCCAAGACAGTGAAGTAAAAGAACGACTTCAATGAAAAATCATAATTAGTGTATCGATCAAAAAATAATTCATTTGCCAGAGGGATCGACCATCTCGAATCGATATCAATCACGACCCATTCTTTGGTGATCGGTTAACTCGACGCAGCAAAATTGACCATGTTTGGGGGGGGGGGGGGGTCCTGCAATTCCTTGCAGAAGTGTTTACAACGAAAGACTATTCACTAGGGTGCCAATGAAAATGGTCATCTCTAATTTCAAAAAGTTACCTCATAAAAAATGTTCACCACCTCGAAAAAACACCCTATGCCAAATTTTAGCGCAATCGGACTTAAGGGAAGTGGCGCAAAGCGGTCAATGTTTGATTTTTTTGACGTAGGACTACGTCTTTCATTTCTATACCGGGGTGTAAAATCAAAGTTTCGAAAACGAAAGCGTTACACCGGAGACTGAGATTTTGAGCGTTAATAGCTCCTAAACAACCGAACGAAATGGTATGATAAACACTTCATTCGAAAGATAAAATGTCTACGCGTTTTTCACTTGTTACTTTTTCATCCAAAAACTTGTTTCAAAAGCCTTGAAATAGCTTTCAAAACAGGTTATTGAAATCACCAATCGGTATATAAGCGAGCTCCGCTCGGAAATCCACTCAGTTATAATTGAACAGCGATTGGAGCATGTTGTCGCTGTTGTGGTGAAACTAACTTCGTTTATCATGAAAGCGCTGATGAACGGTGTCACCAAGAGCCTGTTTGTGCACCTTAGGCCAGAAGGGAACCCATCAGGAGGAGAGTGATGCCACAAACCGGAGACATCGGAGTAGCCACCAAACACACACATACACGCGCGGAACTATTTTTGTTTGGTTTCCATCCAGCATCTAGAAGATTCCGAAAAGATGTTATCGTTGCTGAAAAATAATCTGCCAGTTCCCCTGGGAATTGAAAAAAAACATTCAAGCGAAATAGTTTATATTAATGTTTTCTATCCATATAACACTGCAACCAAATACATTTGGTTTCGTGATTTTCAATCAAGTGCAATTAACAGGTGGTATCGAGTTAGCATTACCCACTGGTGGGCTTCGAGTATCGAGGAGAATCTGGAAAGATGTTATCGTTATCGTCAAGTGCAATTAGCAGGAAAGCTTCTGAAGATTATTCTTCCTCATCAGTAGGATATTTTCGTATCCAATATTGGATGCGCGAGCAACGGAAAATGTTTCGCATTGCGAAAATCATATAATTTTCAATCGATTATTGCTCAGTCGTTGAAAATTTCAAACTCAGAGAGTTCATTCGCCACTAGTTTGCCTTCCAAATTGCCATCGTAAACCACACCTTCTCTCGATTCAATCACGGACAAAAACCATACTTAAGCGATACTCTGGTGGTGAAACGCATTCATTTTTCGTGAGGACATCGACAAGACAACATCGTTACTGAACGAGCTGAACAAGCTGACGGCGAGGGATCGAGCGATTCATTGCCCTCCTGACCTAACCTGAAACGCATTCAGTTTATTTGGACCTGTGAGGGAGCGCAAAAAAGCCGATCCATCAGAAGGAGAACAGGCGACCAAAAGAGTATCAGCATTGAAAAATATCGGAGACATCGGAGTAGCCGCCACACACATACACGCGCGGAACTATTTTCGTTTGGTTGCCATCCAGCGTCGAGAAGATTCCGGAAAGATGTTTTTTTCCAAAATATATATTTTATTAAGGCACATATGGTGTTAGCCTGACGGGACCGGGAGATCAATATTTTGATGTTATGTTGCTTTGCAGCAGAATGCGTTCATATGTTTAAATGATGCCTGTATGTGAAATTTCAATGGTAAATCTAACGGTGCTACTTAACACATTTAGATGGTTTTATAGAGCCACGCACACGCATACACTAACTATTCTGGGATACATATTTGTTAGACCGCGAAGCTTGAACGATAAAACTGTTTTCTTTCCTTTTCGGGTGGTGAACACCGTTACTGTCAACCAGTAACTTGTAGTTTGCTCTATATTTATCATTTCTATTCTATAGATGAATCATATTTTATATCGCAAAATACCTTATTAGAATTAAGAGAAAATTGAGAGTCTGTTCAGCACAATTTAGATACAAATCAGCTGGAGCAATACAAAAGGAAAGATGGTGGAGGGGATCCTCTATACAATCAACCACGCGAGATGGTGGCAAGCAATTTAGTGTTCATAAAGGTGCCCCCTCTCTTACAGTGCTACAACATCTCTCAACCAACCAATAGTGGGGCTATACCTGCTTTCCAACCGCTGATGATTTAGATCTATTTTGTTAGCCCGACCTTCTTGGCTTCGACCTCGTAAATTAGCAAACGCCACATCTTCACGACAAACACTTCGGCCTCCTCATCTAAAACCTATAAATAGAAGGTTTTTTTTTTTAAATCCCACATTCGAATCGAGTTAGTCATCATCACAACTCACCATCTGGACATCATCAAGAATCCCCTGCGGAGTACTTCCAGCCAACACTTTCGAACATATAAAGTCAACCAGCGTAGGTTCCGGCTCACCAATGTACTCAATAATCTTCTTGTTGATCCACGGTCGGATTTTCTTCTCAATTGTACTATCGATTTCGTTCCAATCGAGCGGATAATTGAACAGATCGATTTTCCCCGTTGGAATCTTATCAATAATACTTTTTATATGTCGTCTTTTCTCCTCTTGCGATTTTATGGCATCTCTACTTGACCGACTAGTGCTTGATGCGTCTTCACCACCCTTGCTGGACTTTGAAGAGCTCTTAGAGCCTGAGTGTTGCGAAGGAGCAGGTTTGGTTTCCGTCGATGCACCAATTTGCGTCTTATGATCGTCATCTGTGAAAAATATCGAATATAAACAAAAAAAGGTCAATAATAATAATATAATAACTTCTTCTTCTTCTTTTTGGCTTTAAGGGGGTTTAAACTTTTCAGTTCATTCGCCTCTAGAATATAATAACGACCCGCCTCATTCCCCTACATAGGTTTGAGTTAGTCCAGCCCATAACCAGTTTTACAAACAAAAAAAAACCAAACTGATTTAACATACAGATATGAAATCACCTCTTTGTGATACCGGTATTTCACTAAGCTTCATCTATTCAAAAGTTTCTTTGGACATGCTTGTGAAAAGTTTAGCCAAGGCACAAGAAGAAACGCTTGCTGTCCCACCAAGCTGTCCCATAGCATTTTCTGAGTTCACTGTAACCTGACTGCCAAATTTGTCAGACTAACTGATCTAATCTCTTCAGTTTATTCAAACATTTAACCTGTTGAATGAATTTCAGGTTGTAGCCTATCCGTTCATTCTGATGGTTGTTTGCTTGATCCTTCAGAAATCGCTCGTGGGCCTTCTTTATTCGCTCTCTCGATCTTCAACCAAACCTCAATTATAGCTGTGTCCTTTTTATCAAGGCTTGCATATCCAATTTCACAATCAAAACAAACTCTACTGTTCTATGTTCTTCCTATTTTCTTCTTTCTTTTAAACATATACAAAATAATCCTTCATTATCATTGAGATGAAGATGACAGTTCCTTCTTTTATATACATATACACTAGGGTGCCAATGAATGTATGAGAAAAAATTGACCCTAAAATTTCAAAAAGTTACCCAATACAAAAAGTTACCCAATACAAAATGTTCACCACCTCAAAAAAACCCCTATGCCAAATTTCAGCTCAATCGGACTAAAGAGAGAGTGGCGCAATTTTTATGTCAAAAATCGGCACTCTGGGACTTAATTTTTTTTTCTGAATACCAAACAAAATAATGGTTTAGGGTGCCAATAAAAACAGTTATCATGATTTTTCATTCGGAACTGCGAAATGTTGATTTATATATCCTATAGAAAATATTAGCTTATTCGGACTTCATTTACTAGTGTCAAAGACGTTAAAATTTGAGTTTTTTGAAAACCGAAAAATCACTGGAAGTCGAAGTTTTCTTAAAAAATCCACATCCACACGTGCTCTCAGCTTGCGAAACTTACAAGAGTCGGGATTTATAAAGTTGACTGACATTGTGGATCAAATCTTTACGTGTTTTCATGTTTCCGACTCCATCAGAACCATTTTCATCTCAATGCTTCCAGTATTGAAGACAAATTTGCAGCGATTGATGCAAACATGGCCCCTCCTTGCCATGATTATCTCTCTTGATGTTTAAGTTAAATAGAGAGATCAGAGATATCACTGTTTTACAGTAGAATTGTCATAGTCTTATCCCTAAATTGGATACATTCAAATTTTTAATTCATAACGTCAATTGTGATGTTTTTGTTCTGTCCGAAACATGGCTCTCTTCGCGAGATGATCTCTCTTTCCACGATTTCAATATTATCAATAAGTGCCACTCATTTTTTCGAATTGACCTCCCACCTATTGGAGGAATCGAATCTGTTGCTTGTCATGCAAACATCACAGGAAAAGACCTCTGTATTGTCAGCTTTTATTGGCCTCCGAGAGCTGCGGTTAGCCGCGAGCAACTTGTTGACATGTCCTTCCTGAGCCACGATTGATCTTGCGAGACTTCAACTCTCATGGAACTGCCTGGGGGGAACAGTACGACGACAACCGTTCATTGTTGATATATGACCTTTATAACATCTTCCATATGACCGGAAAACAACACGTGTACCTAAACCTCCTGCTAACCCAAGTGCTCTTGACCTCTCGCTTTGCTCGAATTCACTATCATTAGATTGCAAGTGGAGTGTGATCCAGGGCCCCAACGGTAGTGATCACTTGCCAATCAAAAAATGAAAAAAATTATGAAAAGTGGCTCGAAACGATTCCGTTCCCGTGCCAAAATTTGTTCGAGATATTTCACAAGGTAGGTGATTTATTGATTCAGAGTTTTCGATTGTAGAATTCTTTCTTGCCCTCCTTTCATGTAACAATTCTGCTCTAGGATCGGATAGAAATAAGTTCAACTTGCTGAAAAACCTCCCTGATGTGGCGAAATTATTCAATCGGTTTCTGGAGCATAATATTGATCCGGATGATTGGAGACAAGTACGAGTTATAACTATTCAAAAACCTGGAAAACCCGCGTCCGCCTTCAATTCGTACCGCCCGATAGTAATGTTGTCTTGTATACGGAAATTGTTTGAGAAAATGATCTTGTTTCACCTTGATCGATGGGTTGAAACCAATGGGGGCCTTTGATTCTGTTTCATAGATTCATAGATAGAGATTTTGTCAGACAAAAAAATTCTCCACAGAGAAAACAGAGATGGTGGCGATGGTAAATCATGGTAAATCATGGTAAATCATGGTAAATCATCAAAACCGAAGCTTCAACTTTTGGGTAAACCGACCATTCATGCTATGTCATTCAAGTATCTTGGGGACTGGTTCGACTCCAAATGTACTTGGAGGCCCATATTAGGTATCTGAGTAAAAATGTCAACAAATAATAAACTTTCTCCGTACTCGAAGATCTTCTAATGTTGTATCGAACAACTATTCTCTCAGTGATGGAGTATGACAGTTTTTGTTTTCAATCATCTGCTAAAACACACTTAATTAAACTCGAGCGAATTCAGTATCTTTGTCTCCGTATTACGTTGGGATGTATGCCCTCAACGCAAACCATAAATCTCGAGGTTTTGGCAGGCGTACTCCCACTAAAAGATCGCTTCAGTTTATTATCTCTTCGATTCCTCATCCGGTGTAAGGTTATGAACCCATTGGTGACCGGAAATTTTGAGCCACTGATCGAGCTACATTTTCACTCTGGATTCATGAGTTCATATCATTTTTTTTTTTTTTTTTTTATTAAATCGTTTATTTTTACAGGCTCAGTTACATAAGTTTAAAGGAGCCAAACTCCTATTTGTATAGTTACAAGTATATATAAACATTTTTTATTAATTCTAATGTTAATGAAGTAGAGAACCGATTACTCGCGGCTTGCTCGAGTTTAGAAGGGTGACATTTTGTTTCAGGAAAAGGATGGGATATAAGGATATGTTGACAATGTTCACACTCACATTCGCACTCACATTCATCATACTCAATTCTTAAGCCTATCTTATATCTAACATGTATTTACATTTCACCTTATTCTATTGTTAGTAAGAAGGGATTTGATTTCTCGCGAAGGGAAAGGAAAAGGAGAATATAAGGATATAAGGACAATCACACACGAAGATTGATAGCTTTTAGGAAGACATATATTTGGGACATGTAATCAAGGTCTAAACCAGCTAACACATCTCTCACCGGCACATTGGGCTGCCTTCCTCTAGCCCGAAGAGAGTTTTCTAAATTCGATCTGGCAACAAGATACTCCTCGCACGACCAAACAACGTGTTCGATGTCGTGGTAACCTTGGCCACAAGCACAGATATTGCCATCGGCAAGATTAAAACGAAAGAGTAGCGCGTCTAACGAACAGTGATTGGACATGAGTCGAGAGAAGGTGCGAATAAAGTCCCGACTTAAGTCCAGACTTTTGAACCATGGTTTGAGGCTAACCTTAGGGATAATCGAGTGAAACCACCGGCCCAATTCATCTTCGTTCCATTTACGTTGCCAGTTAGCGATGGTATTTTTACGGACTAAAGAATAAAATTCATTGAAAGCGATTTGACGCTGATAAATATCGCCTTCAATTGCACCTACCTTTGCCAATGAGTCAGCCCTCTCGTTACCCGGAATTGAGCAATGTGAAGGGACCCAGACAAAGGTAATGACATAACAGCGTCTGGATAAAGCACTCAAAATTTCTCGTATTCTCTCAAGGAAGTACGGCGAGTGCTTTTCCGGCCTCACTGAACGGATAGCTTCGACAGAGCTAAGACTATCCGTTACAATGTAATAGTGTTCAACAGGTCGTGAGGCGACGCTGTCCAGCGCCCAATGTATTGCTGCCAATTCAGCAATATACACAGAGCAAGGATTCTGAAGACTGTGGGAGGTGCTAAAAATTTCGTTGAACACTCCAAATCCTGTGGACTCATTCATAGAGGAACCATCAGTAAAGTACATATTATCACAATTGACACGCCCATACTTTGCATTGAAGATCGTAGGAATGATCCCCGATCGATGATAATCTGGAATTCCATGGATTTTCTCCTTCATGAACAGATCAAAATGTACAGAGGAATTGATGTAGTCAGGAAAACAAACACGGTTGGGAGTATACGAAGAAGGATCAACCTGCATGGAGATGAATTCATGATATGAGCTCATGAATCCTGAATGAAAATTTAGCTCGATAAGCTGCTCAAAATTTCCGATCACCAATGGGTTCATAACCTTACACCGGATGAGGAACCGAAGAGATAATAAATTGAAGCGATCTTTTAGTGGGAGTACGCCTGCCAAAACCTCGAGACTCATGGTATGCGTTGAGGGCATACATCCCAACGCAATACGGAGACAAAGATACTGAATTCGCTCGAGTTTAATTAAGTGTGTTTTGGCAGCTGATTGAAAACAGAAACTGCCATACTCCATCACTGAGAGAATAGTTGTTCGATACAACATTATAAGATCTTCGGGATGGGCTCCCCACCAGGTGCCGGTAATTGTACGGAGAAAGTTTATTCTTTGTTGGCATTTTTTACTCAGATACCTAATATGGGCCCCCCAAGTACATTTGGAGTCGAACCAGACCCCAAGATACTTGAATGACATAGCATGAGTGATCGGTTTACCCAAAAGTTGAAGCTTTGGTTTTGCAGGTCTATGCTTCCTAGAAAAAACCACCATCTCTGTTTTCTCCGTGGAGAATTCGATCCCTAGCCCAATGGCCCAGGTTGAAAAATTGTTCAAAGTATCTTGTAAGGGTCCTTGCAGGTCGGATTCGTTTGATCCTACGACAGACACCACTCCGTCATCTGCAAGTTGTCTTAGGCTGCAATTTCGTGTAAGACAATTGTCGATGTCGCTTACATAGAAGTTGTACAAAAGGGGGCTTAAACATGAGCCCTGGGGGAGGCCCATGTAGGAGACCCGATTTACTGTCGAATCCCCGTGAGAAAAATTCAACTGTTTCTCACAAAGCAAGTTATATAACATATTATTCAACAGAGGCGGCAGACCCCGAGAGTGTAATTTGTCTGACAAAACCTCTATTGAAACAGAATCAAAGGCCCCCTTTATGTCCAAGAATACTGAAGCCATTTGTTTTTTTTCGGCGTAAGCCATTTGAATTTCTGAAGAAAGCAACGCAAGACAATCATTCGTCCCCTTGCCCCTGCGGAACCCATATTGTGTATCTGAGAGTAAGCCATTCGTTTCAACCCAATGATCAAGGCGAAACAAGATCATTTTCTCCAACAATTTCCGTATACAAGACAGCATTGCTATTGGGCGGTACGAATTGAAGTCGGACGCGGGTTTTCCGGGTTTCTGAATAGCTATAATTCGCACTTGTCTCCAATCATCTGGAACAATATTATGCTCCAGAAACCGATTGAATAAATTCAACAAGCGATGTTTCGCCACATCAGGGAGGTTTTTTAACAAGTTGAACTTAATTCTATCCGTTCCTGGAGCAGAATTGTTACATGAAAGGAGAGCAAGAGAGAATTCTACCATCGAAAACTCAGAATCAAGATCGCACCTATCTTGTGGTATATCTCGAACAATTTTCTGCACGGGAGCGGAATCGGGACAAACCTTCCGTGCAAAATTAAAAATCCATCGATGTGAATATTCTTCGCTTTCATTCGTTGAAGAGCGATTTCTCATGTTTCGAGCCACTTTCCATAATTTTTTCATTGACGTTTCTCGTGACAAACTTCCCACGAAATTTCGCCAATAAGCACGTTTTTTCCCTTTGATCAAGTTTTTGAATTGATTTTCAAGGTCCAAATACGTTTGAAAATTCTCAATGGTTCCACGTTTCCGAAAAGCTTTAAATGCGTTCGATTTATCCTGATAAAGCTTGGAACATTGGCTATGGATTGGGAGGCCTTTGACGAAAAGTGGAGCCTGGGATGGGTTTCGTTTGAGCGCGAACCGCGCTGTCATAGATCAAACGAGAAATGAAGTTATACTCCTCCAATGGAGGCAAACCATCTCTGGAATTGATGGCTAGAGCAATTGCGTCCGAATATTTTTTCCAGTCAATGTGTCTTGTGAGGTCATATGCCATGTTTATAGATTCAGAAGAATTCGAACCAATGGTGATGGAAATTTTGATTGGCAAGTGGTCACTACCGTTGGGGTCCTGGATTACATTCCACTTGCAATCTAACGATAGTGAATTCGAGCAAAGCGAGAGGTCAAGAGCACTTGGGTTAGCAGGAGGTTTAGGTACACGTGTTGTTTCCCCAGTGTTCAAAACGGTCATATTGAAGCTGTTACAAAGGTCATATATCAACAATGAACGATTGTCGTCGTACTGTTCCCCCCAGGCAGTTCCGTGAGAGTTGAAGTCTCCCAAGATCAATCGTGGCTCAGGAAGGAGTGAGCACATGTCAACAAGTTGATTGCGGCTAACCGCAGCTCTCGGAGGCCAATACAAGCTGACAATACAGAGGTCTTTGCCTCTGATGTTTGCATGACAAGCAACAGCTTCGATCCCTCCAATAGGTGGAAGGTCAATTCGAAAAAATGAGTGGCACTTATTGATACCCAATAGCACCCCTCCGTATCTGTCATCACGGTCCAAGCGTATGATATTAAAATTGTGGAAAGAGAGATCATCTCGCGAAGAAAGCCAAGTTTCGGACAGAGCAAAAACATCACAATTGAACTTATGAATTAAAAATTTGAATGTATCCAATTTAGGGATAAGACTACGACAATTCCACTGTAAAACAGTGATATCTCCGACCTCTCTATTTAAATTAGACATCAAGAGAGATAATCATTGCAAGGAGGGGCCATGTTTGCATCAATTGTTGCAAAATTGTCTTTAATACTGGAAGCATTGAAATGACAATGGTTCTGATGGAGTCGGAAACATTAAAACACTTGAAGATTTGGTCCAAAAGGTCAGACAACTTTATAAATCCCGATTGGGAAGTTGAACTGGACGGAAAAACAGGGACAGTTGGGGTTTTTGATGTCCCCTCGAGTGCTGGGCCATTCGAAGGTGAATTATTCCCACGGAAACCAGGAGGAACCTGATTTTGCTTGTCCGCTGCACTCGATTTTTTAGGCATGCTAACAGGGGGTATCACCGGAGGGGCTTGTCCTTGAACTTTGGGAGTGGTCACATTTTTGCGCCGGGGATTCCCTTGGAAAATGAACGGTGTGCCCCCGTTAGCTGTGTCCGCTTCTATTTCGTCAACGGGCAACGTGGCGAAGACATTTTGTGTGTTGATTGGTTGTTGTTGTTGGGCCAGTGGAGAAGCGCCCTTCAAAATATCCGCAAAAGTGCGTTTCGAGCGTTCCTTCAAAGAGCGCTTCTGTTTCTCCCAGCGACTCTTGTAAGTTTCACAAACTGAGAGCTCGTGTGGGGATCCCCCGCAATATGGACATTTATGCTCAGTCGCACTGCAGGATTTCCCCTCATGTTGCTCTCCGCAAGTGGCACAGCGCTCCTTGTTGGCACAATAATCTGAAGTGTGACCAACTGACTTGCATTTTTGGCAAGTCATGGGCTTTGGCACGAAGAGTCGCACAGGCAATCTCAATTTGCCCACCATGACGTAGTCAGGTAGAGCGGAACCAGCAAAAGTTACTCGAAACGAATCTGACGGCGTGAATTTAGTTTTTCCCTCTTCTTGGGATACTTTTCCTAGTTGGCGGCTGTCCAAAATTTTAACACCCACCAACGGGAGTCTTTTAAATTTACCAACTCCTTCTTTTATCATTTCGCACGTCAGACCAGTTTCAGTTACCACCCCCGAGATTTCTACGTCATGGGAGGGCACGTAGACGCGATACTCTAGGGAGAATCTCTCGTCGATCACAATTGCATTCGCGTGTTTCCGATCACTCACGACAACACGCAGTTTGTTCGGTCTAACCTTAGAGATTTCGACCACGGAGGAATATAATCTTGCCAGATCTTTCGAAACCTGAATGACATTAATTGCCTTTCCTTTTGGTTTAGGCCGGAAAAAAACAACCCATGGACCAGCTCCAAGTGCATCGTCTGGATAGACCTTGACACGAGGAGAGGAAACAACTGAGGGGGAGGACGAGGTCGATTGTTGAACGGGAGCGGTATCAGTAGGGCTGGGAGGCAAGTTCGGTAGTAGAGCGGAAGCGGGAGCGGGAGATTGAGGGGGCGAAGAGGAAAAGTTTGCCAATTTTCTTGAGGGGGGCTTGTTGAGGTAGATTACCTCTTTCTCTGAAGAGACATCTTCTGAGGGGGGAACGCGTTTAAGCGACTTCCCAGCCCCCGTTGTAGCTAGTGAGGAGGAAACAGTAGTTTCAATCTCCATGTCAACTTGACCTTCTGCCATTACGGCAGATATAAAATAATATAATTCTTATTTTTTTTTGTATTTCTAAACCTAATATATATTATACCTAAATCGCACACCAATGCGAATGAAATGAAGCGGTGTCTCAATCGAACCGCGTGGCAATCGCTCGGCACAGATGCAACGGTATATCGCACCACAACACGATGATGGAATCGATGACGATGCTAAAGCACACACAGCGATGATACGGCACACGCACCGCGTCCGCCGTGGAGGACTTCTTCCTCACGCTGGTAGTGATTGCTGCTCTCCTCACTCGCGCAATAAAGAGAACCCCGTTAGGGCGAAATAACTTCACCAGCCACGAACTGATAACGGTATAATCTCCACTTTATAATAGACGCGAACAAATTTGCGACCGATGTCTTCGGACTGCGCGAGCTGAATGAGTTCATATCATGAATTCATCTCCATGCAAGCTGTTCCTTCTTCGTATATTCCCAACCGTGTTTGTTTTCCTGACTACATCAATTCATCTGTGCATTTCGATCTGTCCATGAAGCAGAATATTCATGGAATTCCAGATTATCATCGATCGGAGTTCATTCCAACGATCTTCGATCTGTCGAAGTTATCCGTTCAGTGAGGCAGGAAAAACACTCGCCGTACTTCCTTGAGAGAATACAAGAAATTTTGAGAGCTTTATTCAGATGCTGTTATGTCATCACCTTTGTTTGGGTCCCTTCACATTGCTCAATTCCGCGTAATGAGAGGGCTGACTAATTAGCAAAGGTGAATGCGATTGTAGGCGATATTTATCAGCGTCAAATCGCCTTCAATAGATTTTACTCTTTAGACTCAGCAAAAACAGTCCTCTGTATTCGAATAATTCAACATCTGGCCCTTAAACGACTAATTGTCCCTATTATGTGCAACATATTGATAGGACGAAACTCTTCGGATTTAATCGTCCCAGCAATTTTCTGTATTGGAACCACTAAAGATTCCTTCCAAACTTTGGGCTCGTGTCCTGTTCTTAATGAATCATTTATCACTGTCAATTTTTCGTAAATTTGGAAAAATGTCGTCGAACGAAAAAGAGCGTCGTGAATTAATCCTGCGCACTCATTTCGAGAATCCGGAGTTGTCACATCGGGACATCGGTAAGATGCTGGGAATCGTCCAATCCACGGTCAGCAGAGTACTAAAACAATACTTCGAGAAGGTGAAGAACGGCAAAAATGGATGCTCCGTCAGTGAAAAAGATTACAAGCGCATAGTTAAGCAGTTTAGACGTGATCCGAGAAGTTCGGTCCGGGATGTCGCCAATAAGCTGAATTTGTCAAGTTCATTCGTCCAGCGAACCAAGCAGCGGGAGGGCCTGCGTACATACAAGGTTCAGAAGGCTTCTAACCGCGACGAAAGGCAAAACATGGTGGGGAAGACGCGAGCCCGGAAGCTGTACACCGAAATGCTGACGAAGCCGCATTGCCTGGTAATGGACGACGAAACCTACGTCAAAGCGGGCTTTCGTCAGCTGCCGGGCCTGTTGTTCTTCTCCGCAGAGGACAAATTCAGCGTTCCGGAGGAGATTCGCAAGCAGAAACTATCCAAGTTTGCCAAAAAGTACATGGTGTGGCAAGCGATCTGCTCTTGCGGAAAGCGGAGCGCCCCCTTCGTGATGACCGGCACGGTAAACGGGCAGGTTTATCTTAAGGAGTGCTTACAGAAGCGCTTACTACCACTATTGAAGCAGCCCGAGGGCCCGACCATCTTCTGGCCGGATCTCGCTTCGTGCCACTATTCAAAGGACGTGTTGGAGTGGTACGAAACCAACGGGGTCACCTTCGTGCCAAAGGAAATGAACCCGCCCAACGCGTCGGAGCTTCGCCCAATAGAGAAATATTGGGCGATTATGAAGCAGGCCCTCCGGAAGAACCCAAAAGTTGTCAAATCGGAGGCGGACTTCAAGAGAAAATGGATTTCTGTTCAAAAAAAACTACAACCTGACGTTGTACAGAACCTTATGGACGGGGTAAGGAGGAAGGTGCGAGCATACGAGCTTGGGCTCAAAGTATGAATAAAAAGAAAATGCCAAAAGTTGTTTAATAGTTTTTATTTTACTGTCTAAAATTTTCAAAAGGATCGGTCTACTGGGCGAATTTCTACAGCGTTTTTTCCGTGATGCAATTTGATGTGACACACCCTTTAATTACAAAAACTCACGTCAAAAGCAACTGTCCTCAAAGACCTACGTGAAGTTACCGTCCGTGCCTCTAGGCGCATACCCTTCTACTTTTTGTTGCTTGTTGTTTGCAGTGTTTTGTTATTTTTTAGTGCTACGAAAAAGTGTATTTTGAATTTGCGGTATTCACGTGTGAACGCCACCGAGGTGTAATTTCCATTATGAATTTATTTTTTCGCAATGAAATTTATTCTAGGATGAATGTAGCGGTGAATAAGTCTCAATCTAACGAGGATAAGAAACCGAGGTTGCCGCTAATCCCAAATACGTATTTTCGTAGCACTTAAAAATAGTAAAACAGTGCAAACAACAAGGCATCAACAATACAAAAGATAACTGAGTGTCCGTGCGAAAAATAAAGTTACTATCTATTGAATGTCGGTTCCGGTGACGCTAAATAATACGTAAGTACCCAAAACACTAGTAACACGACTGAATTCACAGAAACAATAACATGCGAATTTCAAAAGACATAAACGCATGGAAACGGATCCGCTATACAATTAGTAATTATTTATAGCGAATATTCCAGACGCAATCCAAACAACAATTATGTAACGATTAAGAGTTTCCAAACGCGTATTACTCAAAATCGTTATTGCGACATATGTTGTGTTATATACCATTGGACAGTAAATTTATCCAGCAATTTTATACTTGAAACACGAACAGAAAATATTGTAAGAAAGTTGAAGAGTTTGACGATAAAAATGGGTATATTTTTTGGATTGCACTAACCACTCACAATGGGAGTTGATGCGAATTATGAATTATTCTCCATTTGTCGATAGTAGGTATTTATCAGTTGGTAGAATCAATGGTGGGATAATCTTGGGAGATGGTTTTACTCTATTCTCTCCAAAGTTCAATCAATTCGGGCTCAATTCACGTCTTTATCGTGTAGGTCTTGCTACGAACAATTTATTTAATTATGGTCCAGGATGTCATAATATCGAGCATTTTGTTTAGTTATTTAAAAAATGCACTTACGGATATTAACTGGCTGCTGATTTAGAAGTTCGAAAGGGTATACTCACGCATATCAGATTATGATAGCTTGATCTTTATATTATGTACGCCATATTTGTCTTCCTGAGAAGCCCGCTTGACTTTCTAGAATGCACTTGCCCATTCTCCTTTCCTTTCCCTATACTTAAGCAGAACTTAGCACCCAGTGAGATCAGTTCATTACAGCAGCTGTACGATCAACTTTTTTTACATCTAAAGACACGGCACGTAGCGCAAACGTTACGTGACATAAAGGATAAATACTGTTGCATGTGTTTGAAATGTGTATGCGTATGTATAGCGGATCCGATTCGACAAAGCAATCTCTGAATTCTCGAAAAGAATATTTCGTCCAACTCGAGCCATCACGTGTCGTATCAGATAGCATAAAACCTCCTTAAGTCGACAATATGATGCAACACTCAGCTGTAACGTACACAAAGTGATGAAATCTTTCAATCAGACGAAAATCACCATACAGACTAGCGTTACTTCGTGTGTTACTGTAGCACTTTTCGTTCATGAAACAGCCGCAATCATGCATCGATGCGCTGTCGTACAATTATCTACCGCTTCGCAGCCGTCTGTGTGTGATAAAATGAAACTGTTAGCCGAGACACGCTTCGTTAAAGATGAGGCGTACGTTTAGTACATATAAAATTTCTTATGTCTATTTGAAATGCTCTTAGCGATGGTATGAAATATTAGTACAAAAACAAAGTGACTAGATAAGGCAAAATGATAACTGAAATCAGCGATTTTTTATTTCAAAGAATGAAAAGAAAACACCGGTGTCGGAAGAACAGTCGTAAAAGTTGCCAGAATTGAATACTTTATCTAAGAAAATAAATCTTATTATGAATTCCTAGACGAAGGACCGATACAATTGATATTCAATTTAATACTCCTATACTCGCGCATAGGTCTGCGAGACCGAGAAATCAATAATTCGTTCATTTCTCAGAAAATATCAACACTACGACTTTGCGATTCTCTCTAGCTTCGTTATTCGTCGTTGGTCATCGTTTAGTGTTATTTGGCATAGAAATCTCAACTAAGTACTAATAAAAATGACGCAAGTAATACTACGTTGAGACGGCGAAGTTCCTTTAGGAACGTTAGTGCCATTGAAGAAGAAGATGTGTTGGTACCAAGGTGACGTGTATCACTTTTTTACCACTTTCGGTCTGAGACACCGACGCGTGTATAGGAGTAACTTTTTTGGTCAAGTGACTTCTTCCTATTTTGGAATATCGTTCCATGAAAAGTATAAATTAATGTTATTTTTATATGTATTAATTAATGTTATTTTAGTTTTTATGGCACCAGATTGAATGGATTTATATTATAATACGTTGTCATATTCATACGTGCAAAAGAAAAATACAAATGTTTGGCTTTCGTATAGTTATTCGCTAAATACAATGGTCATACATATACACACTTGTAAAATAAATACACTTGTGGAAGAGATGTAAACTGTAAACTATAAACTAATCGGTGGCTTATGCTTGTTTTTATAATGTATGTGCTGAACAATATCGAATAGAAAACAAGTTGCAGGAAGTCCCTAGAAATCCTTTTATATCATCTATTTATGCCCCATAAAAAACAGGTGTTAATTCTTAGTTTACCAAGAACACAGAGACAAAGAATATTGGAAATATGAAAACTTGAAATTTCAGAACCTTTATCATCTGGTAACTATCTAGAAGGTCGTTGTACTTTTTTTTTTTGAAGAAAGGCCCGAAAAAAATGCTACAGCTGCATGAAATGTAAGAAAAATGTTTGTCTCGAGCCTGTACTTATGGTATGTTCTGATTCTCACACCAATGAAACCACAATCGATTAATACGTTTTTATGTTATTTTCTAGCTCTTTATATTTTTATGAATTATATTCAAGTCGAATTTCATTATTTGTGTTGGAGCATCACAAATTACTTTGTTTTGAGGAAGCTGAATTAGATGATTATTAAAACTGAATAAAGACGAATAAAACATATTTTCTGGATTTATTTCATTCAATTATACCTTTTTCTTCAGATAAATGCCAATAAAGCCTAAAAAATACATAATAGTAACATTACAGAGAAGTTCAACTTTCGGTCTGTGACTCCGTGCGCGAGTATACGTGTTAAGGTTTTGCACGCGAGTACAGGAGGGTTAAAAATCTCAAATATAATCCATTCCTTTTTAATAATTCAATTCCTTCTCCACATAATAGATGGTCTCAATGTATGCCAAACATTCTTAGTTATTTTTGGGCAATGAAAAATAAAAGACCAAAAATGCCATGCAAACACAAAATAAAAAGATATTTCAGCATGTTTTATCAATATAGAAATCATTAAACTGTCCATCTGTAAGGTCGTGTACACCAGTGGTCAGATAAGGTGAAAGCCATGGCCAAAACCAAAAGAGCAAGTGCGTACCTCTCACTGACAAGTTTCGAGAAGCTCTATAGAATTACAATAGAACTCGCTTTCGCGGATAATCCGTACCGCGGATCATCAGCAGGTCCTAAACAGTGCATATGTATTGAAAACTTTAACAAATTGACTGAATTTCAATTACTTTTCTGGTAATTTGTTCTTGCTGCTCTAAATTGGGACTTATTAACAAAAAAATCAGGATATTAGAACTAGTTACCACATAAGGCTAGAAGTGATAATTTATTGTTGAAGAAGAAGAAAAAAAAGGTTGGGGGCAATATAGTTGCCTCTACCCGTAAAGGGGTTAAAAGGTTTAATTTTCGGTTTTCACCGATAGAGTAGCCAGGGGCAAAAGTGCGCACTGGTCATATTAAATCATATGAGCATAGAACTTTGTCAACACATTATAAGTTTGATACATTAGTACACCAGAAATTCGCACGTGTAAACAAGATATATTTCATGATAGTGGCGGAAAGTTATGTACATATTGAGTTATGAGGTGTGTTTTGCGTTATTTTGATCTAACATTTTCATTTTTGGGGATAACGATTGAGATATTCGAAATGTTTAAAATGTACGAAAATAAAGCTTCAAGTAAACTTTCATTCTATAGTACCGTTCTGAATTATTAACTTGGCATACCGAGGTTTTAGGGATCGATAAACGTTTCTATGGTGGTTCGACACTCCTCCCACCTCTTTAAGGGGAGGCTGCCATACAAATGAAGTACAAATTTCTGCACAATTTCTGTTTTAGAAGGCAATGAATGTTTCTGTGGTGGTTTGACATCCCCTCCTCATCTGTTGAGGAGGGGGGGGGTATATGGGACACATATTTCAATCAAACAAGATTCGAACAATTCAATCCGCATATGTTCTACAATTACATATTGACAAGCGTTGTTAGTCCATTTCACGTTTGCGCTAACGAAATAGATCTTTATTCGAAAGTGGGAATGGATTTTAATGTGCACTCCAATGTCGTCTTCTATCTATATAAATAAAAATGGATCGCCGAATGTGTTGATAAGAGCAAAACTCGAGATAGAAATTGTCCGATTTAGGGCTGTCTTTATTCTATCATATTTTCTGTATCAAACATTTATTCCATGTAACGGAGAAACATGTTATTTGCAAGTGGAAGAAAAATCTAGTACTGAACTTTTATAGGAAAAAATAATAGTTGATCAATCAATGAACAGTGCGCTAAGTAAGAAAACGTGGATGTGATATCGGAAAATAAATCCGGGCCGGGTCAGCTAGTTATTTATAAAAAATCAAATTTCGGACAGAGTGAATTCGAATTTAGGACACTCTGTTTGCATAACGGTTTATTGTGGTTTTAGGCTGAATTTATTTTTCTGTACTAATAAAATGATCAAACATGCGAAAATAACAACTACTTGGCCTGTCTAAAAGCGTATGGCAACATTCCATGCACACACAAATGTCTTAAATATTTTCTATAGTCATTGATGACTGGTAAAGTTGTAATATAAATGTTTCCCCTTTTTTTTAATTAACTTGAAATAATTTCCAACAACCTTTTTTATGAGATTCGCAAGCAACTACCTCTTCCCCTATTTTCCCCAAAATACTTGTAGTTTATTGATGTTTCATTGTAGCTTCATGGTTATACCGTAAAGGTTAGATTGCTTAAATGATAATTATGTATTTGAAATTCGGATTATTTGTTGTTCAAAGCAATAAAATAATTCAAAATTTAAATGAAATAATGATTTTGGCCAGTTTTGTATGACAATCATAATAAACGACCCACCCAAAAAAACATCATACACTCCCGCTTGGATGATACCTACACACGTTTCTGATTATGTTTTCACTGGCTACTTATGATACAGCATGGTTTTAATTATCAAATTATCTTAAAAGTTCAACTGAATGAGTGCTAACTTTTGCCCCCACTATGGGACAAAAGTTCGCATTTATCATTTTGTTTTAAAATAAGTATTTGTCCGGCTTCCAACAAAACTTGAAAAACTCTTGTATTGTTGTATTTGTTTCGAAGGTAATATATGAGGGGCTCAGAAGGAAAAGAGGCATAAGTCACTTGATCGATTCTTTCTTCATCAACTTTTTTTTCGTTAATAACTTTGCTGCAAAAACGTTCCAACCTGAGACGAGACATGACAATAGGGGGCCGATTCCGGACCACCACTTCTGTCAAACTCGGACCACTTGCAACTCGGCTTTTGATTGGTTGATGAGGAAAATAATTGACAAAGATAAATATACAAAAATGGGATTTCCAACATTTTCACAGTGTTGCCAAATATATTCAAAATTGAATAATAGTTGCATTCACATTTCATTTTAGCGAAAATTTCTATTATAGATTCTTTGTAAGTTTTCGTTTCTATTACGTCCGGTGTTCAGTTCCTGAAGAGAGGGAAACATTGCATCGGAATTTCCACCCTACATCTTTTTGTGATTCTCTTACATTCTAGCATAGCATAATAGCAGCGGCCTAGCAGAGATGAACATTCAATTATTTTCCAACCGTAAAGCATAAATCATGTTGGAACCAGAATAAAGCATACATACCAACAAATAAAAACCTGAATAAACGCTATGTTATATTTTGGAAATGTATTATTTTATCAATATTTCAGTACTGTTAGTGTTTGAACGATATCAAAGTTCAATTATAAAGCCTTATTCCTGTATACACTTCACGGTGAAAACGAAATGAATTGTATCCGCGCCCAGCAAAGATTAAATCGTATAATTTTGCAAGTGCCAAGTCTTACAAGAAATCCGAATAAATCATAATCGCATATAATATCAATCAAAGTATGTATCGTGTATATTTGAAATCGCATAAAATGTAAAAAAAACTCGATTTTATATACCATTATCAATTTAAGTCGCAATTCGGTATAATAAACATCAATTTGATGATGTGCATTGTCGTAAAATATATTTAATCCGCATCATATGCGTATATTACGCTGATGCAGTTTGTGTGTCGTATAAGCGTATAATTTAAATCGATTCAGTACTGTAGTAAATCGTGTCGCATGCTGAAGAAAATCATGAAACAGTAAATCATATTAGATCCTAATAAAGAACATATTACATCATATTGAAAAGTCAATGAAATGCTGATGCACTCGAAAGTTTTAACCGCTGTTGAATTAAATTTCAGATAACCGCGCGAGATAGATGGTGGATGATAATCCAGACGACCGGAGTTCGAACCCACATCGGATCAGTTTCCACCAAATATCAATCTGTGTCACTTTAGACATTGATATTCCACTCCCAACATAAGTCGATCAATCAATTATTATTTCTACGAACATAAATACTCATATATAAAAATGGTGATTCGAGAGGTTATAATAAACATTTCACGAAAATATTTTGCGCCATTTGTTTTTTTTTTCTATGTCTATAATAAATCGTATATGAGTATGGCAAAAGTCGTATTTGGTGCTTTGACAATTCATGAATATATTCATATTAGATCGCAATTCAATTCCAACATAATCGCTATTATTGCCGGTCAAAGTTGCATATTCATCCAAACATATTCGGTAAGCATTTGCCATGTATGTATATGGCCTCCACTTTTGCATGCATATGCCAGTTAGGCGCTTTATATGCCAACCAAATTTTAGGGCATATGATGTTATATATACGCTTGTTATGCGATTTAATGTTTGCTGGGCGATGACAACGATACGGTGTCGACATATGGATACGAAATTGGTTTTTAACAAGTCTAACTATTCGGCCCGAAGGCACTTTTAAATTGTTAAAATATGAATGAAAATTTTTACTTGGCGTTACAATTTTTGTACGAGATTATTTTACCAAATGAAGAAAGCAAAGTTTTCCATTCACATTGGACACTTATTTGATACGAAAAAGTTAATTTTTATTCATAATGTCTATTTGAAAAGGTTCAATTCCACCTTAAAACTCATCATTTTCTTTAACTCGTGAAACGAAATTTAATGGCGTTCGTTCGTTCATTTCGATTTCATCGTGAAGTGTAAACGGTAAGGCCCATAATCTTTTGATAAATAAAAAATCATATTCCAACTATCAAATCTACGTTTTCTATTTAGTTTTTCACATTTAATTTTTTTGCATACCAAAATAACAGGAAGTACTTATTATTTGAAATATGTGACATTCGGTTGAACAATTAATACAAAAAAAAGTGCAGCTCAGAAAATACATGATACGAAGAACACATGTTTTTCATGGGAAAATAATCTTCCGAAATTTTATAACATTTGGCAACCTCCACATCTCGCTTTCCTGTTATCTAGCACTTGGTCGACGAAAATGCAGAAAGAAGAGTAAGAAGCCAGTTGTCACGTCTTGTCTTAGGTTCCAACTATAGAAACCGATAGATGAGGCTCTGACCTATCGTCCAAATACAGTCCAATACAGCTAGGAATGTGCTTGCAGATGCGCACCTTTGCCCGCACTACTCTAATGCTCGCCTATAACACGAAGTGCGATTGATCCGATTTCGTAGGCAATTAAATCAGATGTGTTTTGATATGTACCTCATTTGAGTTCTGAGTAATCCAACCGAAAATGTTGCATCCGGAAACTATTACCCAGTTTCCGAAACAGCAAAATGTTCTAACTTAATCCCTGCAAAACAACTCGCTCGCCTAACCGCGCGCTATAGTTACTCTTCCAAGAAATATATTTGATGTTTTTTTTTTTATCCAAAATATATATTTTTATTAAGGCTCATATGGCGTCGACGGGGCCGGGAGTTCAATATTTCGACAATGTTTGCCTTATAACTATGTTAGTAATATGTAACCGATTACTCGCGGTTGGCTCGAGGTTAGTATTACAAGTGTTTTCGTAATTGTGATGTTGCTGTCTCCAATGCTCTGTACCTGTGCCCGACACGGGATACTTCCTTTTGGGATGCAGCTGACCATTAATCAGCAACGCCCCCTAGTCTGTACCCCATATCCAGCGTGGTGCGTCTTCTCGACTCGAGGAATCCAGGATAGGATGGTCACTAGCCGGCGCAAACATCAGCTCGTGTAGAGTTGTCATGAGCGATACAACCTTTGGCTCTTGTTGAATGATCAGTGGACTGCACAACCTTTGGCCCGTGTATCTGTAAAGAGTGTGTGTATGTATTGCCGCGACTAAGTAAAAGTTTATAGATCGGATAGGAGGGATATGAAACAGGGACACAACGAAGGAAACATCATTAAACGTTGACATCGGCGTTTCTGAGGAACAGGTATAGATGAAGCAGAAGATCAGGATCACGGCTACCTAAGATATCCCGGACGGGGATATCCGATTGTCTGCCTTTTGCTCTCAGTGCCCTAGAGAGCTGAGAGCGAGCAGCATGGAACCGGATACACGACCAGACAACATGCTCGATGTCGTGGTAGCCATCGCCACAATCACAAAGATTGTTTGCTGCGAGCCCAATGCGATAGAGATGCGCGTTTAGGTTGTAGTGATTGGACATAAGCCGAGATATCACGCGAATGAAATCACGACCTACATTCAATCCCTTAAACCAAGCACTTAAACCAACCTTGGGGATAATCGTGTGTAACCAACGACCGAACTCATCTTCACTCCACATGCGCTGCCAACTAACGAGTGTGTCCTGACGAGGAATGTGAAAATATTCATTATAGGCAATTTGCCTTTCAAAAAGTGTGCCTTCTGAAGCGCCCACCTTAGCTAGCGAGTCCGCTTTCTCATTCCCCGGAATCGAGCAATGAGAGGGAACCCATGCTAAGGTAATCTTGAATAATTTTTCGACCAAAACACTCAATAGATGTCTTATTCTTATTAGGAAATAAGATGAGCGTTTATCAACTTTCATTGAACGAATTGCCTCTATTGAGCTGAGACTGTCTGAAAAAATAAAATAATGGTCGATGGGCAGTGTTTCAATGATCCCTAGTGCGTAGTATATCGCACCCAGTTCAGCGACATACACGGAACAAGGATCTTTGAGTTTGAAAGAGGCACTGGAATTTTCATTGAAGATGCCGAAGCCAGTGGACCCGTTTATGAATGAACCGTCAGTAAAGAACATTTTATCAGATCTAACTTTCCCATATTCTGCCGAAAATATCGGCGGAATAGAATCAGAGCGTAGATGATCTGGGATTCCATGGATTTTTTGTCGCATGGACAGATCAAAATTGACAGAGGAATTGCAAAAGTATGGGAAGCAAACTTGGTTGGGGATGCCCGGTGAAGGGTGCACTTCATGGGTAAGGAAATCATGGTACAAAGACATAAAACTTGACTGAGGAGTCAGTTGGAGTAGATTTTCGAAGTTATCAATCACCAATGGATTCATGATCTTGCAACGGATGAGAAATCTATAGGATAATTCTGTGAATCGAAGAGTAAGCGGGGGTACTCCTGCCAAGACTTCGAGACTCATCGTATGTGTCGAATGCAAACACCCCATGGCTATACGCAAGCAACGATATTGTATCCTCTCCAGCTTGAGAATATGAATCCTGGCAGCTGATCGGAAGCAAAAACTGCCATATTCTAACACTGATAATATCGTTGTTTTGTACAACTGAATGAGGTCTCCTGGATGGGCACCCCACCATGTTCCGGTTATTGTTTGGAGAAAATTGATTCTTTGCTGGCATTTCTGTTTCAAATACGCAATGTGTATTCCCCAGGTACATTTAGAGTCAAAATATACTCCAAGGTATTTGAAAAACATCGAGTGCTTGATCGTTTTGCCGGATAGGTGAAGCTGGAATTGGGCGGGTTCGTGCTTCCTAGAAAAAACGACCATTTCGGTTTTCTCCGTAGAGAATTCGATACCCAGCTTGAGAGCCCACGTGAACAGGTTGTTCAGGGTATCTTGCAAGGATTTTTGCAGAACGGCGGGATTAGTACCGGTGATGGAAATAACTCCATCGTCTGCAAGTTGTCTCAGCGTGCAGTTTCTAGTTAGACAATCATCCATATCATTGACGTAAAAACTATACAAGAGGGGGCTTAGGCAGGAGCCTTGTGGTAGGCCCATAAAACTGTATCGAGAAGATTTCAAGCTGCCATGATTGAAAAACATGTGCTTTTCTGAGAGTAAATTGTACAGGAAATTATTCAGAATTGGCGAAAGTCCACGATTATGAAGTTTCTCTGAGAGAATTTCCATGGAAACTGAATCAAATGCCCCTTTGATATCGAGAAAAACGGAAGCCATTTGTTCTTTGCGAGCAAATGCGATTTGGATTTCAGAAGATAGCAGCGCGAGACAATCGTTCGTCCCTTTACCTCGGCGGAAGCCAAACTGCGTATTTGACAGCAAATTGTTCGCTTCAACCCACTTGTCCAAACGAAGTAGAATCATTTTCTCTAACAATTTACGAATACAGGATAACATTGCAATCGGCCTATACGAGTTGTGATCGCAAGCCGGCTTGTTGGGTTTTCGTATGGCTATCACTCTCACTTGTCTCCAGTCATGCGGGACAATATTCAGCTTCAGAAACTTGTTGAACAAGTTCAGCAAACGCTGTTTCGCCAAGTCGGGAAGATTCTTCAACAAGTTGAATTTAATCTTGTCCGACCCAGGAGCTGAATTGTTACATGAGAGGAGGGCAATTGAGAATTCTACCATCGAAAAATTCTCATAATCGCATTGGAGCGGAATGTCGCGTACGACGTTTTGTGCAGGAACGGAATCGGGACAAACCTTTCTTGCAAATTTGAAAATCCAACGGTCAGAGTATTCCTCACTTTCATTTGTATGGTTCCAGCCACGCATTCTCGTAGCCGTATTCCAAAGAGTGCTCATAGCTGTCTCCCTTGACAAACCATTGACGAATTTCCGAATATTTGATGTTGATACCTGGGAAAAACCAGGGGGACGACATTTTCGCAGCTGTTTTCTGGCATCACAATTGGGTTCCAGGCGTGACCAATCGGTGCGAAGCTGTTGCCCGCTCTCTGTGACATCTAGAGCAATATGGTGGTTCCGTATTCCGAGGGTGATCGAGGAAGCGAATTCAATTAAACATTGTATTGTTCTGAGCATGGGTTGAATACTTCGGCTTTATGGGCTTTCGACTGGTTTTTCCCTGGAAACGGGAGAGGTTATGTTTGCTTAGGTTGAATGTGCGTGGTTTTTCGCGCAGTTGTCGTAAAATCGATTTGGGCGAAGTCAGAGAATAACAGAGAATGAGAGCTAATAAAATTTCAATTTATAGTGCAAATAAACATCAGATTCAATCACCATTTTGGTTCGGACGGCTTTTTGGCGCATCACTCTCTCTTCCAACCGATGCACCGAACAAAGTAGAGGGAACTAGTGGCAGTAAAAGTGCACATTTCGCTAAAACCAACCGCAGCTCAAAGGGCGATCCGCCGACGAAAGGTGGTAAAGTATGGTCTCAAAAGAGTGAGAAATTTATGCGAATCACCACATCGTAAACATATCCGTCAGAAGTGTATTTCGTGTGGAGAAAACGGGAAATTAATTGCCGAGCGAGTGGAGGAAAAACGTGCAAAAGCGTTTGATCGTTGCGACTAGTTAAAGTTGGACTGCATTGGTAAACATCTGGTCTAGTATATTTAGTGCGATATGTAATTAAATTTACGAACGAAGCTCATGTTACCGTCTTAGTACAAATTACACTTGTTTCACGGGGCCGCCTCCCCGCAGGGAACCATTTATCCAACCGCCATATTGACATACAAGTTCGAATAATACAAGCCATTATGACCATGCTAATTCCTCGATATTATTACAGTCGTTGATGTGGAACAAATTTGCCTATCTCCTTTTTCGCCATAATATTCGCCCTATATTGGGCTCAGAGAGAATTCACTCATTGATTGACTCATCAGACGATACCACGACTGATGACAATTTTGACAGCTAGTAATTTCTTTGTCACTGCCAGCGGCAGTTGTTAAACCAATCCGTTCTTGAGGTTTTGTTCCACCTGAAACCGACCAGATAATGAGAAATTGCATAACACGTAGCTTTTGCAGCGAGGATTGCAACCGTTGGACTTGCGATACCAATCGCAAGGTGCATCTAGCAAAAGGTGTCTAATATTTAAATGCATACAGTTCGAAACCATCAATTTGGCGTTAGCCTTCTAACCATCCGTCAAAGTGTAAACAAAGGAGAAATGGATGGATGTTCTTCGGCATCCAAATTAGAACTCTCGACAAAGCCGGAATTAGATTAGTTTAATTAGCCTGGACCACAGCAGGGTTGGTCCCGGGTGGGGGCAGGACTGGGCTCCGACTTGTGTTATTAAGCGATAGCGGCCGGACAGCGATAAGGATCGCCGCGGTCCGAAAGCTAGGAAGCAGTCCTGTATTTTCGCTCCAAAGCCACAAATCGTAGAAACAAAGCGAAAATGGAAAGAAATTCATTTGTTTTTCCTCCCTTCGCACGCTCTCCGCGCGGCGGTGTATATTTAAGCTAATTTGTTATGGTATCTCGCCGTTTGGACTTACTTAGTGGCGGTTTTTGCTCTGGTGTGTCGAATATTACCATTATTAGCGATGATAGTGGGTTGTTTGCTTAAAAGGCGTCTGCCTTACTTTAATGGCATTCGCTTGCAGTGTGTGAGTGCACCGAACTAGAACCTAACCTTGCCGCCGCCGCAACAGCAAAAGGTGCGAAGACTGCAGCCATCGTTTTGATATATTGCATTCGTCCGGTCGGTTTTTTTTTCTACAATTTAACGTTTTCTTGTTCTTTTCGGTTCGGTTTTTTTTTCCGAGGGCTATGACAACAGAGAGGTGTGATCGTTTTGGAATACAATGTAATTAGACATTATTCTTTCTGTGGTTTTTCCGAAGCTGTGAGGATGAGTAATTTTTTTGCGGACAAAGAATTTTGGACCACACTAAAAAAATCGAATTTAGTACTGCGGTTAGCGCAGTTTCTTTTTCCAGCTGTTGCTGCTGTTGATGATTGAGCACATCTGGACGGAAACGTTATTCTTTATTGAGAAACGATAATTCGTTTCGTGATAATCATTCAATCACACTAACGCGCATTAGAATAATTTGTTTGGGAAATTTTTGTAACATTGAATAAAATTTTCAACAGGCGATAAGCTCGCTTCGCTAAACCGGGGGATTGATTATCAATGTTAGAGGAAACCAAAGAACATGTGCACAAAGCTTCAAGGGTATTCTGTCGTGACCAGCGACATACGAGTGTTTTATTTAATGTGTAGTGGTCTTCATGATCTCTTCTGTAATGTGCGAAGTGTCGAAGTTGAATACGTCACGAGGCATCCCGCTTGTGGCTTCTGAAACTTGCTTGGCAAAGATTAAGAAATTGTGGAAAACAGGTTAAAAATTATCCTTGACTCATTTTTGTTGTAGGCTTAATAAACGTAAGATTCAAGGAAAATTTGTTCCATAAAATTATATTTCATCACCATCCGGAATTAGTCCATTTTTTTTAATGCATACGTTAACACTAAAATCGATGAAAAATTAATTGGAATTTTCGAGCATTCCATTCGGTAATTTGAAGAAAATTGTAGAATTTGAACCTTGCTTGCCAGGCGTAAATGCTCTGATTGAGCGTGTGGTTTTCAGGCGTAAACGGAATCTAAACCACCGAAAAATCACAACTGGGTGCCGATACTTCAAAAAATAATACATATCAGTTTGGACTCGCTAAACTATGGTTTATGTTCACATAACGTTTTGATTTTTGTGTCCCGCGTTAGACCTCTCACCATCTGGTCACTTTATATAAATCATAAATCAGAATAAGTTATAGATATGCTGCATCTTCTCAGACAGTCAAGCGACACTTAAAATTTTGCCACAAGTACAGATTCATCTGGAAACGTAAATAATTTATCACTCGCTTGGTACAGATTACAAATTCTTGTCATAAAGCACAGATAGGTACTGATTATTTTGAGTGTAGAAATTTGAATACATTTTTTTTGTTACTCGAAATCACTAAAAAATCACTCCATGGAATGAATGAAAACAGATATAACACTAGAACTACCAACCGGTTAAAATGATTGGTTGTATCATTTGTTCACAAGATTTTACCTAAAAATTTATTTAATACTAGCCGACCCGGCAGACGTTGTTCTGTCATTTAAATTATTTCTAGTGGGTATTTTAGCTATTAAATAAAAAATAACTAATGTATTGTGAATGTGCTTAAATTTTTCACGATCTATACAATTAATCGATTGTGATCGATGAAGGATATCAGACAGACACGTGAAGGTTTGCCGAATATTCCATTGGACCGTGGGGAAATGGTCTTCTCGAGCCCGAGTGCAATGGCGGTCCATTCTTTGATGAAGATCAAACGGATACGTGGAGAATGGATCTATGACATACACAGAAATGGAGCGCTTTAGACGATGACCGCCGACAAAAAATTGAACAAGAAAACCAAAAATAAACTTTTTTTTTAATTCAATGTATTTTATTATCGTAACTGGCATGCTTGATCTTTTTAATGTCACATGTAAAGCGAAAATAGTAATATATTTTTGTCATAAAATGGAAATAAAATGAATAAAATCAATATTAATCCGGTTGGAAAAAATATGCGCTGCCGTTTTTAATATGGACGGTTAAATATATAAGTGTTGGGAACTGGAAAACCAAAAAATACGCCCGACAACTCCATTGGAGCTGATGTACCGGTCAATTTGAAAGCTCATTATTTCGTCGTTGTGATTCAATCGAGGAGTATTCACATCGGTATTCTGAATTCGAAACACACCCATATTGCTTCCTTTTTTTATGGACCTGCAAATGTATTTATTGCTCTTACCGAACTGTACAACTCAACATTATTATGAGCATTGAATGTCAATTTAATATTGCCAAAAAATTGAATGAAAATCAACACTCGATGTTGACTAAATACTTAGAAGACATAGTCATAAATTAATTATTTTTCTATAAATCTCATTGAATTTTCGCGAAAACTTTTTCCATATTACAATATTATTAGAATGTGTTATCCTGTTACAGAGAACACTCCTTCCGAGTACCCCCCGTAAAAGCTTCTTTGGGTAGCTTTGTACCAATAGCAGTACCAATAGAAAACCAATATAGTCAGTCACAATTGTATCGCCAACCACGTCGGCCGCCATAGATCTTCGTCGCGTTAAAAATAAAATCGAAGTGGAAATAAAGTTTGTGCGTTTTGGATTCATCTCTTGTGCGTTTATCTCTCCGTCCACGGAAGAAACCGTTTCGTTCGCTGCTGTTCCTCCTTGTGGTTCGCTACTGGAAGTGGTGGTGATCATCGTCGTTTTTCCATTCATATCCGATGGGTAGAATCGGATAACGGACTAGTGAAGATTGGCTTGCTGTTTGCCGCTTTTGAATCTTGTTCACCAGGAGAAAGGGGAAATAGGTCAGGTGAGCCCCGACCCGATGACCACAATCTAAGACGGGTCCGAATACATATATTAGAGACTACATTCATTTTTTCTTCGGTAGAGTACATTTTTCGTTTTAAATTCTGGTTTTAAAAACGTGTTCATTTCACCTAAAAATTAGATAGCAATTTTCGCTCCACAGAAATGGAACATGAAGATCAAGGCTGCCAAAATTGCACAACTCGGACTTGTCTTGCGATCTGTTTGGGTAATTCTGATTCGATCGGATTTCAAAATACAGGAGAGTAGTTGGTCAGTAAATGGATTGGAATTTTCTTTTGCCCAGGGCGTATTTTGTCCACTAACAAAACTAAAAATGTGCATATAAGGTAATCATCGTTTTTGTCATTCAACCGAATACATCCAGCAACATGTTCGACGGAATAGTTTAATGTTGTAATGGAGCTCATTAAATAAATCATTTCTTTAGTTTGACCACACGTACCGTCATGACAATGCAAACGTTTTGAACTAGCAACAACAAAGGCTGTGTCGGTGTTGCGCATGATAGCGTCTCGCAGGTGAATGTATTCTTCCTCAAACCGCTTCTGTCCATGGATTGACCATTGACGTTGACCATGGATTGTTGGCACAGCTCAAGTCATCATGGAATAACGTTGTCCTGATCGCGGCGAATCATCAAACGACACACATAAGAATCAATTGGGTGCTCTCTCTCGTTTGATTCGTCTCATTCAACCACAAAAATATTAATTCAAGATGCCGAAATGATGAGTAATGATGAGTAATGAAGAGTAATAATGTGATTGGAATAATTTCAAAAAATCATTGTGCTCGTCCAAGAAGCCTTCCAGCTCGCCGGGAATACGCCTCATTTTAGGAGTTTTCGAAAAATATGTTGATGCCAAATGTCCTAAAATTGAATGAAACGTCGAGATCTGCTGTCATCTCGAGAAATGTTTTGACGTAGGACTACGTCTTTGATTTCTATATAGTAGAGTGACCCTACGAAAAGAGTTTATTAAGAGTTTTCAAATGCATATTACGCAGAATCGTTTTTACGATATATGTTATGATATATACCATTAGACGGCAATTTCATCCAGATTTTTTTTCGCCTGAGACATCAATAGTGGAAATAAGAAAAAAGTGAGCAATTTAACAAATAAAAGAGGTATGTTTTGCGAGCGGATGCGAAGGTAAATCATGTATTATGCATTCTTTCTTCCAACTTCGTTCCCATGAAAGTTGTATGTAACACAAAATTGCGTGCAATAATTCGTTCTATCTAACAAATCAGCAAGATGTTAAAGTAATCAGATGCAAGATTTCATGCATCATTCAAACTTCATGCAAGATTTCATCAAAGCAACGAGAAAAGTGTCACACATACAGTGATCGTTCATTAATTAGGAGGAAGCAGCGATTATCATGCGAGGACTTATTGAGATCGGCATTACATCGCATTACAAAAATGAAACGAAATGAAATATTAATAATCTTCATGGCTCATATTCATAATTCTCAATGACTCAATTCCTCCTATGAAAGATTGAGCAGCAGAACCAATACGACTTGATTATGATAGTCTGCAAACGAACATTATTTCACCGAAAAAGCTAATACTCTCGATGCCTAATAATAAGAATAAGACAATGGAAAGAAATCACAATACCATAGCTATTCATTAAAAATAAAGCAACTTCATGATTTCATGTGTATTTTATCTCATAATATCACGAAATCGTGAGTATTTTCAACTTGTTTTTTCGTTTCTTCCTCATAAATTTCATATTCAATGTAATCAATGACGATATATTTGTTTTGTTTAGTTTAGTATATGTGAATTACTTCATCTACCATTCCACCCTGTTATGTGTCCCACTTATATTCATTAATCATTTTCAGTTAGACAGTTGAGCTGCTGCCAGAAGCTTATTGTCTTTCTTTGTTCGTTACAAACCGTTTGATGGTTATGAGTACATACAACAAACGGCCCTTTTCAGGTCTACTATTAGGAGTTTCAAAAGAGTTAAACTGACAGATTTTTGAACAATGAAAAGAATTACATTTAAAATAACCAAGTGTTCTGAACGATTACAGTCCTACGACAAACTTCCGTCCTTGCCCCTAGGCTCAGACCCTTCTACTTTTTTTTTGTCAAAAATCGACACTCTGAGAAATTGCAGCGTAATGTTGATTAGCACGATAATATACCCAATGCAAAGTATTAGCTCGTTCGGATTACGTCTTTCGGGAACATATTGGGGTACAAATCGAAAATCGAAAATCGAGCAGATCGTGAAAATTGTCCAATATCAAAAGCTTATTGCTCAGTCATTTCACGATGGATAGATGAAATTTTTGCGTCTATCAATTTCTGCACTCCATAACAATTTTTCATATTAAAGAAAATAATATATGTCATGAAACTAACTATCGAACAATTGAAAAACGCTGATTGGTTGAAATTGACGACATTTGCGGCGGGTCTCTAACAGAGACATCAAAATCAAGCTGCCTGGGGGTATCAGCATTGCAAATACATGAAAGTAGGTGGAACTATTGTTCCCACCGAAATGTATTCCCTAACAGAGACATCAAAATCATACTGCCTGGGGGAAATCAATATTGCAAATCTTACTATAAATAAAATCGCAAAAAAATAAAGCGCGGTCGTCGTGAACAGTCGTAAACGGTCGTAAATGGTCGTATTCTTGACGTAAACACAAACAGAGTGAGAGAGCGAGCAGCTGCGATGTGTTTTTTGTGTGAGAACGAGCCAGCACCCGCAGTACGCAGTGTGTATAACACTGCCCCGTCCCCCCAGCATACAGCACACAACAGTTTGTTCATTTTATCACTGCGCGAAGTGTGCGCGTCTGCGTGTGTGCATGTGTTCGTTTGTGCGTGTATGTGTTTGTGTGTGCGTGTGTGTGTGTGCGTGTACGTGTGTATGTGCGTTTTGGTTAGTTGGTGGCAAGGCGCTTATATCAATGTAGAACAGGTGAAGCAACATCATCACTTCAATAAGAAGGGGATTACGGTTTGTGGAGCGGGGGTTGTTTGTTTTGTTATTACTACGATACGTCATTTTTGCATTTTTACATGCGAGAGTAGTGGAAAAGAGAATGAAATCTTACTATAAATAAAATCGCTAAAAAATAAAGCGCGGTCGTCGTGAACAGTCGTAAACGGTCGTAAATGGTCGCATTCTTGACGTAAACACAAACAGAGTGAAAGAGTGAGCAGTGAGCAGCTGCGCTGTTTTTTGTGTGAGAGAGTGTGCGCGTCTGCATGTGTTCGTTTGCATGGGCATGTGCGTGTGTGTGTGTGCGGGAGTGTGTTTTTTGGTTAGTTGGTTGGTTGATGTAAACAAAAACAGTGTGAGAGAGTGAGCAGTCAGCAGTTGCGATGCGTTTTTTGTGTGTGTGTGAAAATGTGCGCGTCTGCGTGTGTGCATGTGTTCGTTTGTGCGTACATGTGCGTGTATGTGTTTGTGTGTGCGTTTTTTTTACAGTAGCGAGTAGAGAGTAGAGAGAGTAGAGAATAGAGAAAGTAGATAGTAGAGAGAGTAGAGTGAGTAGAGAACAGAGAGAATAGAGAGAGTAGAGAGCAGATAGAATAGAGAGCAGGGAGAGTAGAAAGTAGAGAGAGCAGAGAGTAGAGAGATTATAGAGTAGAGAGTAGAGAGTAGAGAGAATAGAGAGTAGAGAGAGTAGAGAGAGTAGAGAGTAAAGAGAGTAGAGAGAGTAGAGAGTAGAGAGTAGGGAGAATAGAGAGAGTAGAGAGTAGACGGAGTAGAGAGTAGAGAGTAGAGAGAGTAGAGAGTAGAGAGTACAAAGACTAGAGAAAGTAGAGAGTAGAGAGAGTAGATAGTAGAGGAAGTAGAGAGTAGAGAGAGTAGAGAGAGTAGAGAGAGTAGAGAGAGTAGAGAGAGTAGAGAGAGTAGAGAGAGTAGAGAGTGTAGAGGGGGTAGAGAGAGAAGAGAGAGTGGAGAGAAAATGGAGAGCAGAGAGTAGAGAGTAGAAAGCAGAGAATGAAGAGTAGAGTTCAAAATAAAGAGCAGAGAGTAGAGAGAAGAGAGAACAAAGTATAGAGTAGATAGTAGGAAATCAAGAGTAGAGAGTTGAAATTGTCAACATTGAAAGATCAACAATTGATCGCAGAGAAAGAGTAGAAGTTTGAGACATAGAGACATTTGGACTAAAAAGAAACATTGAATAAAAGAAAAGAGAAAAAGTTGCGAGAGTCTGTTTGAGTGCAACAGCAAAGCAATTCCAATGACTTTGCGGTAAACTTATTAAAACATAGAATTGGGCCGCTAGTACATTAAAATAGGGGGAGCTTTTGTTCCTACCGAAATGTGTTCCCTAACAGAGACATCAAAACTGGAGATGTGCCATCCGTTCATGAGCTGTTCATCCAAATCGCTTCATCATAGTGAGCGGGTTCGGATCGGCTCGCAATAAAAAAAAGCTGCTGAGCTGATGAGCTGTTGAACTGCTGAACTGCAGAGCTGCTGAGTTTGTATGTTATCGTTCAGGTCTGTAAAAAATATATCATTATATTCACAATAACGACACATAAATCTCAATGTCGTCAAAATTAATTCCAATTGAATAAATTACCTCCAATTTTACAAACTTAGATCTATCCCATATTTAACTGCAGTACAAATGTGTAACCCATTTCTTCGAGTTTTCCTTGTTATATTGAATTTCCTCCAAAGTATTCTGTCATTTTAATATGAGTGAAGACACTCATTGATATATAGACGACACCAATCTTATCAGTCGTTCTCCTGTGATGATGAGTTATACGTGCGTGGAAAAAACTTTGTTTTATATATAAGGATTATTCGAATTCATATCAGTCTTAGTTTGTATAAAATTACAAATAAAATTCGTTTATTATATATATTTTTCACAAACAATACCAACATCCAAACAAAACGGCCCTTTTCAGGGTCACCAAATCAAAGAGTTTAACGATGAAATTCTTCAAACATATCCAAAATCAACAGATAGCCTAACGGAATCCTACGTCAACTATGCAGTAGTTTCTCGAACACAATCCTCCTGTGATTTTTTTTTGAAACCGAAAAATCACCGTAAATCGGGATTTCCATTTTTTTTTCGACATAGGACTATGTCCTTGATATCTATATAAGGGGGTCACTCTACGAAAAATGTAACGATTCATTAAGAGTTTTCAAACGCATGTTACTCAAAACCGTTATTACGACATATGTAGTGTTATATACCATTAGACAGGAAATTTATCCAAGATTTTTCGTTTCAAACATGAACAGTGAATATAGTAAAAAAATGAACAATTTGAAGATTACAATGGGTATGTTTTCTTTCGATTGCACTAACCACACGCTTTCCTCTCCGACGCAACGAGCAATCTTTTCGCATAAATTCGGGCGTTAGCTCACAATTTGAGTTGATGCGTATTATGCGATCTCAATATTATGCTTCCCATATATGTTTTCCTAAGAAACCTGATTCATTTCCTCGAATGCACATCCCCTTGTCTATACATAAGATGAACTTAGAACCCAATGAGATCAATTCACTACAGCAGCTACACGAACTTCCCAATAGAGCATTCATGGCCACAGAATACTCAATATACATCACCGGGCTATAAAGTAACGTGGCAACAAAGGAGAAAATGCTATTTTATCTGTAATATATTTCTTCAGTCATAAATTTATTTGACTTAGGCTTATATTTATGTAGATCATATCTATTCAGACTTATGTTTAAAAATGATGCATGATGACTCTTTGTCTTCTTTCGCATGATTGAATAAATAGAAGAAAGGGGAAGTAATGGCTTTAATGGTATCTTATGCACATTTTTGACAGATTGTGGTTCCGGATTCTACCATGATATCTCATCTCGCCCGTTTAAAGGATTCAAGATCATATAGGAAATGGTGTTTTTCAGAGCTTCCATTTGATTTATCAAAAGAGAAAAAATTACAGATTTTGAACAATGAAAAACTTCCAAGCAATTACTACACCCAATCACAGTCCTATGTCAAGATCCCGTCCGTACCCTTAGGCACAGACCATCAACTTTTGATGCAAAATGTCTTAAAATTGTATGACACGTCGAGATTTACAGTTATCTCCGAAAGATTGTTTTTCAATAACCGACTTTTCAGATGAAAAATGACCGAGCGCAAAAAAAAATTCCTAATTTTTTTTCTAGATAACAGTAAATAGTTTTGTGCAACATTTGACATTTAAGACAACATTGAAGACATTTGACATCAAATTAAAAAAAAAAAAAACCGACGCTAGTAAATGAAGTCCGATCGAGCTAATACTTTGCATTGGGAATATTATCGTGCAAATCAACATTACGCAGCAATTTCTGAATGAAAAATCGAGATAACTATTTTTATTGGCACCCGAAACAAAACGTATGGTTTCGTATACCAATATCATTACGTATAATATACCAATCTCGACGTTTCATGCAATTTTGAAACATTTGGCATCACATTTGTTTTGAAAACTCCAATTTCCTTTATTTACCCCCTTGGGTGATTTTTCGATTTTCAAAAAACTCAACTTCGACCACTTTGCGCCACTCTCCCTTAAGTCCGATTGAGCTGATATTTTGCATTGGGTGCTTTTCCGAGGTGGTGAACATTTTTTATGAGGCAATTTTTTGAAATTTGAGATGACCATTTTCATTGGCACCCTAGTGTACATACAGTGATAGACATTCGTTTAGCCGCACTTGACAAAAAACTTGAAACACTTACAAAACAACTAGGAGTGTTCTTTTTATCGGGAAACTTATTTGCTGTAGTGACAGTATATTTAAGTCACTTTTATTGAAAGGACGTGCGTCACAATCACACACACACACACACACACACACAAGGCGGAATCTGTGGATATAAACATTCAAACGTCGTTTTTTTCCGAGACATACGTTTAGCCGCAGGGCATAAAAATCGAGTTTTCGCATAATCACCAAGCCTTTATCTGTGTTTTTTGAAAAAATACTTGGGAATGTTCAATTTATAAGATAAATATTAGATGTGCAACGTAAGAAGTTGGTCAGATTAGTGATTTACGTAGAATTTAAATGAATGGCGAAAGGTATTCTATTGATGGAAGAGGGGCGGAAAATAATAAAGATATTCAGTGAACAAAAGTTTTCTAATCGCTCGATCGTAACAAAAATTGGTCTATCTGAGAAAATGGGACGGAATTTCTTTAAATAATGCCAGAAATATGGGATATAACGACCAACAAATGGGAACACCAAAGTTGCTTTGCGTCTTGAAGGTCGAATAAGACACGAAGCAACCAGGAAACGATGTCCTGCTTATACATTAAGACAGAATCGGTTGTTCCAGTAACGAATAGGCATATTGCGCGCATCTTGAATGAGTCACCAAACATCAGGTGGAAGAAACTTCAAGGGAAGCCGAAACTGACCGCCACCCATAAGCAGAACCATCTCATTTTCACTCGGGAATACATGGAATGGAAACTAGAATGGAGAAATGTTGTATTTTTCGGCGAAAAAGTTCAATTTGGATGGTCCGGACTGTTACAGTTGCTATTGGTACAATTTCAGTCAACGGAATGCCGTGAGATCGAAGCGAAACTTTGGGGGCGGAAGATTGACAGTGTGGGGAGCCGTTTCCTATCACAGCAAGCTTCTCATTTGTTTCATTTTAACCCGAATGAACACCGAAAAGTATCTTCAATTACTGGAGGAGGTTTTGATTTGCCATATTGAGAATAACGCTACCGAGGATATCGTTTTTTCAGCAGGATTATGCATAGATCCACGTTTCCAAGCAATCGAAGGCATGGTTTGCCGAGAAGGACATTCCGCTTCTTGAATGACCTGCTGGCAGTCGATTGCAATCCCATAGAGAACCTATGGAGAATCTTGGCCGAGATGATCTATGCAAACGGATGACAGTTTGACAACATTTCCAGTCTTAAGGCAGTAATTCAGGAATGTTGGGCTATAATCAATATGGCAACACTTTAAAAGCTGTCTGATTCGATGCCAAATCGAGTTTTCAAAGTGATCCGAAATGGAGGTGGACATACTAAATATAAGCTACCGATTGGAAACGAAATTTGCCGCACAAATTTTCTTTTATTGAAATTTTAGGATGCGGCTAAACGAATGTCCACCCTGATTCCACATATTTAAATTACTTAGAAAACAAAAAGTGAACTAATACTTTTTTTTAGAATAAATTCGATGAAAATAAACAATAATCGTCTTTTATAAGCAAAACTGTACAAAGAATTGACTTATTTTTAAAAATATTGAGGTAAAATAGGGTGCGGCCAAAACGAATGTCTCTACCACTGTATTTGGTTGAGTGTAAATCTCCACAACGGTTCCGACCAGCAGTTTGCAATTCGTTGACTTTCTCGGTACTTCGTACTTTCATAAACTACTTGGGGCCTTTCACCTTAGAATAGGCGTCATGAATATAAGCAGGAGTATGTGCGGAAAATGGCCCTTCTTGTGAGTCATGAGCAATACAACGAGTTTCTCGCTGTTTTCTTAAAGATATCATCCACTCCAGGCGGCTCCTCTATTTGTCATTATTCCCAAAAGGGGGAGTGGCATTAAAAACCATGGTCCTCGGGACGATTTAAGTGATTTAAGTGTAAAAAATCCTATTCAATTTGAACGAGGAAAGTGTCACCCATATCTCACCCATATATGTCCCACCTTTTTGATGCGTAATAACGGGACATTTTTTGATACACCTGGGAATATTAGAATAGCTGCGCGCTCATAATTTTTTTTCGGAATCATCCTATTTAAAGTAGTTGGCAACATCATTAGCAAATTTCAGAAATATATTCGATTGCGTTGGCAAGGTTTATCATCATTTGACAACACACCATTTTTTTCCAATTTTGAATAATATAAAATTTCTGTGCATCGTGGGTATTTTTTTTTCTAAAATTCTGTGCCTCAAAGGGTTAAAAACGCAAAAAAAATAAACAAACAGAATCGTGTATCCAGCACTTCACAAACACGATGTAAATTCTACAACAAATTGTTATCATATTTTTACTATTTTTGCCATGTAAAGGAACAATATATAATAAGAAAATGATTCAAATTAGATTTAGTTTTGTTGTACCGAGTCTTATTTGAGTTGCAACGCCTTGGTTCAACTAAAACAAATTATTTTATCCTTCTTGGTTTAAGTATACGGCTTAGTTAATTGTTCAGTTTAGCTACTTTAAGATAGCTTTGTAGTTATTTTACAACTTGTACGACTACTGCAACGGTAAATATCCCCACTTATTATTTCTCGAAAAAAATCCTGTCAAAATGTCAAATTACCGCTGATGAAATTAATAATACGTTCGATGGATTGAATTGTTCAAAAATAGCTTAGGGCAACTGGAATGGCGCCTATAATGCTAAAACGGCGGGTTTCCACACTCTCATTGAACCGATTTTCGATTTCAAATCAATCAACTGACGATTAACTATTTTAATGAAGCAGCTCTTTTCTCAATTCCACATAACGAATTTTCATTCATTAATGATTTTTCTATACAATTTTATTTTCAAATTAACGCAGATGTATGTATACCATCCTACCCACTCATCATCCACTCTTTTTCATCGCGAGAAGCATTATTCAACTAAAATCTCCCAAAAAATTATCCACAATTTCACGCAGTTTAACACAGTACACACCGAAGATATCATTCCATTCCGATCCACTCAGCTCGAATTGCTTCATTTAAGGCTTCTTTCTTCCTTCGCGTGTGTCCCTCATGTACGCAAAATATGATTTTCCTTTTTTTTTCTTTCTCTCTCTCTCTCTCTCTCTCGAAACCATTTCTCATCCCGCCAGCATTTGCATTCGCAGCCTAACTAGTAGTAATAGTGCTTTCCACTGAACAGTTTTTCGTTCGGTGAGAAAAAGCTGCCCCTCTTAGCTGGTGGTCTCCGGAAAAAGCAGTCGGCAGTGCGCCCTCATCAATTACTATCAACTTTCAACGAATTACCCTTTGATTTGCACCGCTCTGCTTTAATGATCTCACCCGGAGCGAGAGGGAGATAGTGTGAGAAAGAGCGAGAGAGAGAGAGAGAGAGGGAGAGGACGTATGTTTGAGTGTGTGTTGGCGAAAGAAGAGATAAACGAGAGTGGATGCACAAAGAAAAACGAACACGATGTGAAAGGGATTGTGGCATAATCGCGGGTACCTTCCTAGCCTGGCACACGGTTGGCGGATCCAAACAAGCCACGCCTTGTGTCTGAAAAAAATCTACACAAGGGGTGTTTGGACTGTCGCCGGTTGCTAGTGTGCGTGAGCTCGCGGCTGGAATGTGGGAGCGAGAGATAAATAGTGAACAGTGAATCCGTAAAAGTCCGGACGCGTCGGTAATTTGTAGTCGATTCTCTACGGACGACCGATCGGATCAAACTCGTCCGATACGCTATTTAATTTGATGGTAATCGAATCGGTTTACGAGCCGAGACGCAAGACAGCTTCGCGTCAGGAACCGGTTTTCAATTAAAATTGAGCCGATATTTATTGCATCCAGTTTGTCAATCCTGACTGTTATGTGGTATTTAATGAGACACGCCAAGCGGTCTCCGCAGCGTATGGACAATGCGATACATTGTTTCTGTCTTGGTTCATCAAGTATCGATAATCATACGTTAGTAAAGACGTTTGTGGATTTGGGCCAAATCCAGGTGCTGTCACTCGGCAGCGATGACGATGACGTCTTCGACGACGACACGACGAATATAATTAACGACCCGTGAGGAGCGCAGCCCGCGGTTCACAAATGTGGGGAACGCACGAATGCGAAAGGACGCCATTAAATGATGTGAACAAATGACTGAGCGATTCATTCCGGATTCAAGGTTAATTTAGCTTGAATTGCGTTCAGCATATCCTCGAGGAAGAATGACAAGGAAAAAAGGTGATTTCGAAAAAAAAAAAATACACTGCACACCAAGATTCGAGTGGAATGATTAAAGCGAGCATGAAAACAAAACGGGCTGTCACTATTGAAACAAAAAGGGGAGAAAAAAAAGTCTGAAAGGCAGGTGCCCACACTGTTTAAGTGGGTTGAGATGAGCCGGCGTGGAATTAAAATCGTATTTACATAAGTGACCAATGAGTCGTTCGATAGAGGGGTTTCTTGCCTCGCTTGTGGACAACATTTGAGGAATCCGTAACTAAATTGAATTACTGTTATTAAGGATGATTACAATACGCACACGGGGACTATGGATGAGAGCGAATCGGAACTGCACAATAAAATGGCGGTAATCACTATTATCTCCGTCCTCCCGTTTCATTGTTAAGCGTGTTCAAAAAACCGTCTTGAGAGGCTAATTACCGGTGAATTTGTTCTGTTTTTCCTTGCTAGCTCAGCAGGAAGCTAGTCTGCAATTAGCTGCTTGTAGTGTTTGTACTTTCGCACTTTAACATTGTATTTACTTAATTGATAGTCGTTTGTTGGTAATTGCTAAGATGAGCTGTTCTCCTGTGTATTGTGTACTCGACAAGAAAGGGTGCCCATTCGATTGATAAGCTGTTGTTGTTTGCCAGCACTCTGAAGATTATCGCAAATATTAATCAGGTCATTAGTGGAAACACCTTGTGAGTGGTTAAATTATTCACAACTCTTAATGTGTTATGAGACAATGTCTCGAATTATTTCCTTACAAATGCACAGTCTGACGGTTCAATTACCTGTTTTTAAAGCAATTTTTATGCTATTAAAAAGTTTTTGGATCACTTTGAACTAAACCGATACCCTCTGACTTTTACATTTAGGACCAATTTTTTTTAAATTTTCCGATGTCCCCTGTACACACTTGTCATTTCTTACTGTTCGGGTCAGCTGCGGAAGTCACTTTGCTGTCAAAACAAACAACAAAATACAACTGGTCAACAAACAGGTTTTAGTCCGTGTAAAATTTCGCTAGTGGTATTTGAGTGTTTTAGCCGGAACATTAACGAAAACTACTTACTTTTGACTTACCGTCGATGGGGTTGAAAATGAGTTATGGGGGTGAAGTTGGGTCAAAAATGGAGAAAGTTACTATTAGTAATATCTTGACAAATATTGCGAATATTTTTGAAAGCTGTGAGCCGTTTAATAGGAGACAAATTTTCACAACTTCCAATGCATAATACTTAACTGTAGTACCAAAAGTTATTATTAAATAATTCATCAAATTTTGATGTGTAAATAGCCATCAAATAACACCTCAGAAAAAATCTCATGCCCAGCATTATACGGAAATACTAAAATTGTAGATATTGGATAAAATTATTCTTTAAAGATTTGCCAGATGAGTCATTACTGATTTTGAACATCAATTTTTTTTTCCATTCGAATTTCCAATATTTTCGAAATAATCTCTTATTTACACTGAGTGGGGGTGAGAATGGGTCAAGCGCAAAATTGAATTCCATGCCAAAACGCTATAGGGATTGTCAGATTTTCGTTAATATTGGTAGATTTATTCCTCATCGTAAAATATTAGACCCGTATTTTTATTTTTTTTATCAGGGTGGCCATTTCCATTTTATGGTGGTCCGAAAAATCAACCTATTTCAATAATTCATAACTTTTGAACTACTGGACGATTTAGATTATCGATATATCAAATTAAAGCCAATGAGCTAGTTCTGTTTGAGAAACATTACACTTGAAAAAAAAAACAGATTTTGTTTTCGTAATTATTGTTTGTAATTGTTTTTCATAGCTAACATGGTTCTGGAACTAAGGTCACCATATTTTTTATATTTTTTCTTGAAAGCTGAGGTTTTTTACATAAGATATCCGAATATCAGAGAGGTGTTATTTTCGCTTTCGAGTGATTTTGTAAAATTAACATGTTTTCAATTTTCGTTCAATATTCCTATGCGGCTGGTTAACATCTATGCGACTAGAATCCAATCTTTATGCATATGTGGTATTTCATGTGGCTTCAAATTGGTATATCAATCATCTGAATCGGCCCGGTAGTATAGAAGTTATGAATTAAAAAAATGGGTGGGTTATATCTATGATATAACCGCAAAGGTGACGTGGGACTAGCTTAGCTTAGCAATCATTTGTTTGTATAGATTAAATTTTTGATTGAATGAAACAATTTCCGGATTCCATCGAATTCAATATATTTGCTTTGCGAGTAAAGAGATTGAATAAATGCCATGTAAGGTCAATTCATGAATTGTGATAGATTATGTTCTTCGTTACAAATAAACCTAATGACAGTCCTTTTACGTTTGATATGATGCCTAGGACAAAATATGTGAACGGAAGAATTATCAAACAATTATTTTATTTTACATTTCCATCTGAAGTTTGCATCTCTCAAGTGTACGTACTTCTCGAACCGCGAATTTGCTTGATTTGATGAACTTCAGGCACTCAGAAAGCCAGAAATTCAGTGAGCAGAAGATATGAAGGCATATCCTTCAATGCAATCTTGAATAACCGAACCAAAGCGTTGTGTTCGTACCCGTTTTTGTAATCCATGTTAGGGAAACACTTTTCGTAGTGCAAAAAGTCGCAGGAGGGTTGTGTCCGAGACACGACCGCATAGTTGACGTAGGATTCCGTTAAGCTATCTGTTGATTTTGGACATGTTTGAAGAATTTTATCGTTAAACTCTTTGTTAATGATTTGGTGACCCTAAAAAGGCCGTCTTTTTTGGTTGTTGGGTCTATTCACTTCACCAGCGTTTACCGAGTGATGATGACAGAAGGATGGTAAACAGTCGTTGGATGGTGCGTATCAGATAAAAGATACCGAAGTGGAACAAGATATGACGAAAACCGCCCTCTGTGATCCTAGACAAGATGCCTCCTGTGTTATGTATGGATGAAATAAAGAAAAAAAACTCACCAATGTAATATAAAACGATTACCAATACCGAACACAATTATCATTTTTTCTCATCAGTAAAAACATGTTACTTTAATATAGAGAAAACATATTTGAAATGGAAAAGATAATTTTCTTTTATAATTTTTATTTCTGAGGTTTATTCAACCCAATGCGAATTCTAATTGGACTAACAACACCTAATACTATATGTAGAGCATATGGTAAATTACTTTTTCTAACATTTCTTCACTATTCCAATTTTTCTCGCCGTATAAACTTCTTTGGGTGAAAATGAACACCACAAAGTTCACAATACACGACCGGTCATTGATATGAAATTGCAGGAAACAACCAACATTAAAGTTCCAAATTTCAATTTTATTTGCTAGAATTAATCGTATCACTCACTTTACTTGCAATACAAAAATGCCCCCGACTTGCATATATTTGCAATGCCGATTTCCCCCAGGCAGCTTGGTTTTGATGTCTCTGATAGGGAACACTTTTCGGCAGGAACAAAAGCTCCCCCTACTTTCATATATTTGCAATGTCGATTTCCCCCATGCAGCTTGGTTTTGATGTCTCTGTTAGGGAACACATTTCGGTGGGAACAAAAGCTCCCCCTACTTTTATGTATTTGCAATGCCGATTTCCCCTAGGCAGCTTAGTTTTGATGTCTCTGTTACGGACCCGCCGCATGTGTCGTAAATTTCGACCAATCAGAAGTGGGTATTTCCGTTAGGATAGGATGTTGAGATTTTTCAATTGTTCGATACTTAGTTTCACGACATATATTATTTTCTTCAATATAAAAAAAAGTTATGGAGTGCCGAAATCGATTGACGCAAAAATTTCATCAATCCATCATGAAATGACTGAGCAATAAGCGTTTGAAATTGGACAATTTTCACGATGTACTCGATTTTCGATTTTCAATTTGTACCCCAATATGTTCCCGAAAGACGTAATCCTACGTCAAAAAAACATGCTGGTGCAAAAGTACCCCCGGCTTGCAGGAAGCAACAATTTCAACTTATTCGCCTCTAATGTCTGCAAGATTTTCCCAGGTTCTTAAGTTTAGAAGACCATGTTAAGGAAACATATTCTAGTCTGCACAAAGGCAAGCGAGTTCGAAAGTACTCGCAGTTTGAATTTATTTGCAATGCCGATTTTCACAGACACCTTGGTTTAGAAGTCTGTATTAGGTAAACACATTTCAGTATATCGGTATATCACTATATCGGTTTGACATGGAATGGCTGTATATAAACAATTCCATCGCACTTCTAGGTGGATTGACACTATTTTCATTACTCAAATAATCATTCCAGACACTTACATGTTGTTGTTGTTGACCCATTGACACCCCCTCTAAGGGGTGAGATTGGGTCATCTTTCATTTAATCGCAGTTCAGTGAAAACGTTAATATTATTTAACAATTTCTTGAAAACTTACGAGTGTTCATCTTTAGAGAACATTTCTACGTAATCAGAATTGTGTTTTACTCTAATTTCCGATAGTTATTCAACAAAAAGTTCGAAAACTACATTTGTTGACCCATTTTCACCCCCATCGACGGTACTTTTGATACTATTCATCTTAGATCATTGTTCAGTGTGTTTTGTGAGACGGTAGGTGGTTCTGTTGCTCATCGATTATCGAAAATTGCTCATCGGTTATCGAAATCTATCCGTGAAAATGATACTAGAATCCCTATCAAAGTTCTCTTAGTTGAAAATGAGAACGGTAATAATAGATTTTTTGGCCACTCAGGCAAAGTCCCAAAAAGTTGATTTTTGGCCAAACATTTTTTTTTCGTGATAACACCAGGTCTCGCCGTTTAATGCATTTTTAAGTCATTTGGCATCGAAAAAAAAAATTTCGATTTTTTTCCTTTACTCCCCCCTTGGAAGATTTTTGAGGGTGAATAAATCCAAACTTTGAGTGCTTTGAGGCACCCCTAAATCATGTTCGATTGAGCTGAAACTTTGCACAGATCATTTTTTTGGAACAAAAATCACTCGTTTCGAAATGCGCAATGTCACCCCTGGTGTCATCTCGAAAAAAAAAGTTTGGCCGAAAATCGATCTTTTGGGACTTAGCCTGAGAGGCAATGAAGGAATGGAAAAAAAATTATCGAATTTAAAGAACCGACCATGTACATTTTGTTTATTGGCCCAAATAAATTATCTGCGCAAAATTTCAGCTCAATCGTGCATGATTTAGGGGTGCCTCAAAGCACTCAAAGTTTTGATTTGCTTTGAGCGCTTTGATGCGCTTTGCGCATTGGACCCCTAAATTATGTCCGGTTGAGATGAAACTTTGCACAGATCATTTTTTTGGGCCAATAAACAAAATGTACATGGTCGGGTTTTTGAAATTTGACATGACCATTTTCGCTGCCACCCTAATGTATGCACAAGCAAAGCACTTTTCATAACAAGCCGACGTCGCAGAGCTGGAGGCTCTGTTCCCACCGAGACTGGACTAAAAATTGATGGCCAGAGTATCGAATTCTCGGAAAGTGTCAAAAACTTTCAAAGTGATTTCCAATGGGACGGCCTCATAATTCAGCAATGTGGAAGATCTATGCTAGTCTCCGAATGCTTTACAGTTGTACCCACACTGTACCGACTGCCACCAGACTGAAACTTTTTAACTCTCTGATCCTGCCACATTTTTTGTTTGGCGATGTCCTTCATGTCCGTCTCAGCGCAACCTCTTTCGACCGGCTACGTGTTGCACTAAATTGCAGTGTGAGATACGTATATGGACTGAGCCGCTTTGATCACGTGAGTCATCTGCAACAGAACCTCATTGGGTGTCCTCTACAAAACTTTTACGCGCACCGATCATGCGTCTTCTTGTGGAATCTATTAAAGACACAGACTCCTGGCATACTTTATCGAAAACTGATTCAAACTCGTGGGCGACGTTTGCAGAACCCTGTGACACCATCCAACAACACGGCATGCTATGCTAATTCATTGTTCGTTCGAGGTGTGGTAAACTGGAACGCGTTACCGTTCGCTGTGAAGCGTTCCCCCTCGGAAGCAAATTTTAAGAGTGGCTGCATCAAATTTTGGAATTGAATTTATTTAAAATAGAAGAGTAGAGAATAGGTTACATTATAATTACATCTGTACCAATTTCAAAACCAGAGGTAGCAAATTTTCAAAAAGATTCACATCTTACGCTACTGGACAATAAATAAACGAACAAACAAACAAACATGAAACCAAAAATTTTCATGGAAATACAGGTTTATTGTTCATGAATGCTTGTAAATATTTCTTTCAAAGTGATGACCATTGGATGCTGTACATTCTTAAATCATTTAACTTTCAATTTAATCTTTGTTTTTTAGAACTACTTTCGCACAGTAATGCTTTTGAATCCGGAATTTTTTCATTATATTTAATAGTTGAATTAGTGTGACTGATAGCTACTTTTGTAGCAATTTAGTAAAGTGTCAAGTATTGTACCTAGATGTTAACAAAAAAAAAAGACAAAAATCGAAACAAATATTTGTGTGTCACAAACTCCATGTCCGAAATAAAAAGCACATTCAGAAGATGATTTTAAATCCGGATGGCGGATCAAAGTAAGCGATGAAATTAATTATTGAAGGATAAGGAGGAGAAGATTTTTTTTTTAATTTTTTTTTTATATGTGAAATTAATTTATTATTCAAAAGTCAAAAAGTCATTATAAAATAAATATTTACATTTCGTTTTCTAGTATTAATCATATTAAAGAAAATAATCGTAATCAAAAGCAAAAGTGTCCGGATTTAAAATTACAACACATTGAAAAAATTTACAAATTTTGAACAAATATAACATGATTTTGTGATATTGTGTAATTCGTAACTTACATGAAAGCCTTCTTATTCTATAGGATCGTCCCATCGATGGAAACAAATCAGAAGGAACCAAGTCTGGTCAATAACACGCAATTAGTTCCGAAACAAAGTTCCTTGTTTTTCAACGCAGTTTCATGAACCGTTGGTTTCAATTAATAATTAGATTCCAGCTTATCAGTTTCATGGAAATATTGCATTACAAATTTGTACTCTTCTGACACATTCATGATTCACTTCTACAAACAAATATTTCCCAAAATACAAAGCACACAAGTTTCCACAACCCGGCCCGTAGAAGTGCCAACACCTTAAAAAGAAACGAAATAAACCCCCTCGAGAGAACGAAACGCATCCGTCCGCTGGAAGGGTTGTGATTCAGCGGAAGAGCAACGGTATCAGGGGGACCGGGGGCTGCAAATCGGGAGAGGAAGAAAACGATCAAATTGAAGCCCAGCGAGCCTCAGCGAGTTCTCTCCCGCTCGTTCGGCTCGGCTCGCGTCATTGGCCCCGCCGAGCCCGACCTAAAGTGTCCGGTTGGTCTTTTTAAGTGGTCAAAAGAAGCCGCGGCCTTAGGTGTCGGTTAAGCTAATTGGTAGAAGATCAAAGGAGCCGACGATGTGTTTAAGTATAAGTATGTATGAATACCTGATGATAAAGGCAGCGGCAGCAGCACGGAGGTAAAGTGACCGGGACGACGGAGGTAAAGTGACCCCCCGGAAAGAAAAAGGGGGAACGAGAAGATTGGCCCGCGGATATCAATGCTTGTAATAACTCTATCTTCAATATGGGAGGCCTCCGTAATTTAGCATTGGCTGCGAGAAAGAGTTGGAAAGATGGATGAAAGGTTGGATGAATTGGAGCCCACGAATTGTACGAAGCATCAAAGTAAAGGTAACGTTGCTACGAATTCAGTTTTTCAATGTTAATTGAATTTTTATTTTCGTGTGTTCTCATTCAGACTGACAAATCAATGCTCAATCAATCTTAATTACATTCTACCATCCTTACGACTGACATGCCTGACTTCGACTCGAGAAATCCTTCGCTCATTCTGTCCCTTCAGAACCATCATAAAACCCAACGCCGGCCACATTCACATAAAGCAGGATCTCATCTTCGTTTCGTGCCCGCAAGATCTCATCCTCTTCCGCCATTTAGCTCAAATAACAACGACTCCTTCCGCCGTCAATTCACACGTTTCGACCTCTGTGCTTCAACGCGATACAGCAGCGAGGGGAAGAAATTTATCAATCTTCGAAATTATGTTCCCTCTCCGGTCGTTTCGCTCCCAAATCCTTCAGAAAAAGTTACGACCATTTCGCCGAAGTGGTAAAATTCCTGATCGGAGAAAGGAATAACAACAACGACAACAGTAAGAAGACACTCAACGAACGACGCCGGAAAACCGGCAGAAGTTGATTTTCCGAATGAGTAACTTTTTGTCCCATTTAGGACATCCAATTTTTCACCAGTCACCAACTTCCACTGCACACCCAAACACGGGGCTCGCACAGGGAAAGGCCTCGGATTCCGAGTGTCGAGGGTGCATCTATTTGGTGCTGTTTCTTCCGCCCAAGTGTCATTAAAATGGGTGATGATTTGACAGTTCTTTAGCTGCCGCCTGCTTCGTCTTCGTTAGCCCTGTGGTTTCGATGGAATGGGGCGCCGACAGTGTGTGTATGTGTATTTGTACAATCGGGAAGGAAGTTTGTCAAGCTGAAAATTGATTGTCGCTAAGAAGAAAATTGGATTTAGGCGATAAAATGTTGTGGTGTGGGAAAACAGAATGATCGCCCCTTGGGGGAAAATAACGCAGAACTGTCGGTGCTGACGGGTGCGTGGTGTGAAAAATTAACAGAAAAATTGAGAACCACTCCGGTCACCTGAATTGTTTGACAGCTATTCACAGTCGGAGAAAAAACTTTCTTCCGACCCACCAGACCACGCCAGCTTTGATGCGGACAAATTAGTGTGATTAATTTGCACTCTTTTTTCCACTTTCGGACCCTGCGCGTTACACACAACGGCCTCAAATTATGGCTGTCGAAGCTCTTTCATTAAATCACCGCAAGTTGCGAAAAACCTATCACACACGCAGCATCCACAGAGCCGCTCTTTAATTATCTATTTATGCTGTGTGCTGGCGGCGACGGCCATTTCAAAAATGAGAGAAAGATTGCCGCTTCTGGCTGCTGCTGCTGCTGCTGCTGTTGTTACCGGAGCTACCATTCATTTTTTGGTTATGTTTTTTGTTCCGTCAGTAATCGGTGATCGCAACCAAATTTCGTTAATTGAATTGGTTCCTTGGGTCCGCACGTAGTGCTGCTGAAACTGATTGATTTGAAGGATGCGTGTAGGAAAGCTATTGCCTTTTGGGAATGTTATCTGGTAATTCGAAACTCCCCTCGAATGAATTAATCTTCTTCGATGTGAGACTATATCTATGTTGAGGGGACCAAATCAAAAAACCTATCACCTTTTCATGAAATAGTTTCAACATTAGGGTATTTTTGTTTGTATTTAACGGATTTTGATGTTTATTCACTAGCCGAATCGGATTTCTATATTTTTTTTATCTACATACAGGCAGGGTTGCCATAACAAAATCTGTGTTTTTGGTCTCAAAAAATTTGTTTATTTGTGTGTTTTTTTTTTATTAAATCGTTTATTTTTACAGGCTCAGTTACATAAGTTTAAAGGAGCCAAACTCCTATCTGTATAGTTACAAGTATATATAAACATTTTTTATTAATTCTAATGTTAATGAAATAGAGAACCGATTACTCGCGGCTTGCTCGAGTTTAGAAGGGTGGCATTTTGTTTCAGGAAAAGGATGGGATATAAGGATATGTTGACAATGTTCACACTCACATTCGCACTCACATTCATCATACTAAATTCTTAAGCCTATCTTATATCTAACATGTATTTACATTTCACCTTATTCTATTGTTAGTAAGAAGGGATTTTATTTCTCGCGAAGGAAAAGGAAAAGGAGAATATAAGGATATAAGGACAATCACACACGAAGATCGATAGCTTTTAGGAAGACATATATTTGGGACATGTAATCAAGGTCTAACCGAGCCAACACATCTCTCACCGGCACATTGGGCTGCCTTCCTCTAGCCCGAAGAGAGTTTTCTAAATTCGATCTGGCAACAAGATACTCCTCGCACGACCAAACAACGTGTTCGATGTCGTGGTAACCTTGGCCACAAGCACAGATATTGCCATCGGCAAGATTAAAACGAAAGAGTAGCGCGTCTAACGAACAGTGATTGGACATGAGTCGAGAGAAGGTGCGAATAAAGTTCCGACTCAAGTCCAGACTTTTGAACCATGGTTTGAAGCTAACCTTAGGGATAATCGAATGAAGCCACCGACCCAATTCATCTTCGTTCCACTTACGTTGCCAGTTAGCGATGGTATTTTTACGGACTAAAGAATAAAATTCATTGAAAGCGATTTGACGCTGATAAATATCGCCTTCAATTGCACCTACCTTTGCCAATGAGTCAGCCCTCTCGTTACCCGGAATTGAGCAATGTGAAGGGACCCAGACAAAGGTAATGACATAACAGCGTCTGGTTAAAGCACTCAAATTTTCTCGTATTCTCTCAAGGAAGTACGGCGAGTGCTTTTCCGGCCTCACTGAACGGATAGCTTCGACAGAGCTAAGACTATCCGTTACAATGTAATAGTGTTCAACAGGTCGTGAGGCGACGCTGTCCAGCGCCCAATGTATTGCTGCCAATTCAGCAATATACACAGAGCAAGGATTCTGAAGACTGTGGGAGGTGCTAAAAATTTCGTTGAACACTCCAAATCCTGTGGACTCATTTATAGTGGACCCATCAGTAAAGTACATATTATCACAATTGATACCCCTATATTTTTCATCGAAGATCGTTGGAGCGATCCTCGATCGTTGGTAATCTGAATATCCATGGATATCTTGCTTCATGGACAGATCAAAATGCACAGAGGAATTGATGTAGTCAGGGAAACAAACACGGTTGGGAATATACGAAGAAGGATCAACCTGCATGGAGATGAATTCATGATATGAACTCATGAATCCGGAGTGAAAATTTAGCTCGATCAGCTGCTCAAAATTTCCGATCACCAATGGGTTCATGACCTTACACCGGATGAAGAACCGAAGAGATAATAAATTGAAGCGATCTTTTAGTGGGAGTAGGCCTGCCAAAACCTCGAGACTCATGGTATGCGTTGAGGGCATACATCCCAACGCAATACGGAGACAAAGATACTGAATTCGCTCGAGTTTAATTAAGTGTGTTTTGGCAGCTGATTGAAAACAGAAACTGCCATACTCCATCACTGAGAGAATAGTTGTTCGATACAACATTATAAGATCTTCGGGATGGGCTCCCCACCAGGTGCCGGTAATTGTACGGAGAAAGTTTATTCTTTGTTGACATTTTTTACTCAGATACCTAATATGGGCCCCCCAAGTACATTTGGAGTCGAACCAGACCCCAAGATACTTGAATGACATAGCATGAGTGATTGGTTTACCCAAAAGTTGAAGCTTTGGTTTTGCTGGTCTATGCTTCCTAGAAAAAACCACCATCTCTGTTTTCTCCGTGGATAATTCGATCCCTAGCCCAATGGCCCAGGTGGAAAAATTGTTCAAAGTATCTTGTAAGGGTCCTTGCAGGTCGGATTCGTTTGATTCTACGACAGACACCACTCCGTCATCTGCAAGTTGTCTTAGGCTGCAATTTTGTGTAAGACAATTGTCGATGTCGCTTACATAGAAGTTGTACAAAAGGGGGCTTAAACATGAGCCCTGAGGGAGGCCCATGTAGGAGACCCGATTTACTGTCGAATCCCCGTGATAAAAATTCAACTGTTTCTCACAAAGCAAGTTATATAACATATTATTCAACAGAGGCGGCAGACCCCGAGAGTGTAATTTGTCTGACAAAACCTCTATTGAAACAGAATCAAAGGCCTTCTTTATGTCCAAGAATACTGAAGCCATTTGTTTTTTTTCGGCGTAAGCCATTTGAATTTCTGAAGAAAGCAACGCAAGACAATCATTCGTCCCCTTGCCCCTGCGGAACCCATATTGTGTATCTGAGAGTAAGCCATTCGTTTCAACCCAACGATCAAGGCGAAACAAGATCATTTTCTCCAACAATTTCCGTATACAAGACAGCATTGCTATTGGGCGGTACGAATTGAAGTCGGACGCGGGTTTTCCGGGTTTTTGAATAGCTATAATTCGCACTTGTCTCCAATCATCTGGAACAATATTATGCTCCAGAAACCGATTGAATAAATTCAACAAGCGATGTTTCGCCACATCAGGGAGGTTTTTTAACAAGTTGAACTTAATTCTATCCGTTCCTGGAGCCGAATTGTTACAAGAAAGGAGAGCAAGAGAGAATTCTACCATCGAAAACTCGGAATCAAGATCGCACCTATCTTGCGGTATATCTCGAACAATTTTTTGCACAGGAGCGGAATCGGGACAAACCTTCCGTGCAAAATTAAAAATCCATCGATGTGAATATTCTTCGCTTTCAGTCGATGAAGAGCGATTTCTCATGTTTCGAGCCACTTTCCATATTTTTTTCATTGACGTTTCTCGTGACAAACCACCCACGAAATTTCGCCAATAAGCACGTTTTTTCCCTTTGATCAAGTTTTTAAATTGATTTTCAAGGTCCAAATACGTTTGAAAATTCTCAATGGTTCCACGTTTCCGAAAAGCTTTCAATGCGTTCGATTTATCCTGATAAAGCTTGGAACATTGGCTATCCCACCATGGATTGGGAGGCCTTTGACGAAAAGTGGAGCCTGGGATGGGTTTCGTTTGAGCGCGAACCGCGCCAAAATTTGTGTTTTTTGCTCAGAATATCTGTATCAAAATCTGTATTAACTCTTTGCGGTCATTTGTCTGCTCTCAGCCATCACAACAAAGAAGTATACTAACAATAAAATTTATGCAACAATGTATCAGTTCACACTTTTTCTAAACGAATTTTTGACGTAGGACTACGTCTTACATTAAGGTTGCCAAATTAGAAAACAGGTCACATTTTTATGAAATAAAGTTAATGTTAATAACTATTTTTGCTGCGAACGGATTTTAACGATATGCATACCAATGGAATCGGAAATTCGAAAAAGATTTGTTTGATATGCTATACATTACAATCTCATTGTCTGTATATGCTTTAAATCGATGAAAATTGGAAGCATTCCCGTTTTCCCATACATTTGTGTGCTTTCCCGAACAGACCTGTCAATAACGAGCAACTTATACAGCCGCTAGAATAGAAACAGTCGGACACGAATTAATCGTTGGATATACAGTCTCCGTAAAAAAGGAAAAAAAAGAAGAAGAAGAATAGGAAAAACGAAGGGGGATAGCGAAAAGAGAATATTTGCGAAGTAACTAAGCGTATAAGTATTGCATCTCCTCTGAGGAAAATTCTCAGAATCTTTTTGTGCCCGAAACAACAAAGGTCCCTTATTCTGCTCATTTTGTGTTTTATGCTTCCCCTCGAGCTGTGAACCAAAAGTACTTCTACCAAAACTCATCATTATAATACCAGATTATTTTCAGACACAATTCTCGTGCAAGATTTTTCATCCGCTTGCAAATAACGTGTTTCTCCGTTACATGGAATAAATGTTTGATACAGAAAATATGATAGAATGAAGACAACCCTAAATCGGACAATTCCTTTCTCGAATTTCGCTCTTATCAACACATTCGGCGATCCATTTTTATTTGTATACGATATAAGAGTGCGTGTTATCACATTAAAATCCGTTTCCACTTTCGAACGAAGATCAATTTCGTTACCGCAAACATCAAATCAATAACAACACTTGTCACTATCTAATTGTAGAACACATGCGAATTGAATTTTTCGAGTTTTCCCACTTTCCTTCAGAGTTTTCCGAAAATTTTCAATTGTCATGTTTGATTGGAATGTGTGCATTGTTTTTATTGAACCCTCTCTCCATTCCAGAGAAGGGAGGGGTCATATCATCATAGAAACATTTCTCGTACCCAAAAAAACTCATATCCCAAATTTGGCTCCATTTGCTTGATTAGTTCTCGAGTTATGCAGAAGTTTGTGTTTCATTTGTATGGCAGCCTCCATGCCCTTAGAGAGGGGGTAGGTGTGTCGAACCACCGTAGAAACGTTTCGTGCCCCCTAAAATCTCCACATGCCAAATATGGCTCAATTTGCTTGATTAGTAATTTAAAAGTCTAAAATTATATAATAGAAAAGAAATATCAATTTGCAATTAACTCTATCAGATTACCAAGCCCGAGAGCAGTTTCAAATTGCTCAGTTTTTCCGTTTTTTTCTTTTTCCTTCAAAATTTTCCAAAAAAAAAAACAATTTTTCTTGCATTGATCTAAGGAGGGAGCTCAAATCGGACAATCTCTACTTGAATTTGATAACCACATTATGGCGATTCATTTTCATTTTCTACCTGAAAATCCATTAATATCTCCAAAATGGCTAAACATAGATATCAATGTCGTCTAAGTTAATTTCAATTGAATTAATTCCAAATGCAGTACATATGCGTAGCCCATTTTTTTAAATTTTCCTTTTTTGAATATTCTTCAAAGCATTCTATCATTCTGATTTGAATGGAGACATACACAACGATATATAGACGACTAAAATTTGGTCAGCCGTTCTCTTGTGATCATGAGTTATACGTACGTGGGAAAAACCTTGATTACGCTTCAAAATCTTTGTATATAAGATTTTGAAGCATAATCTTAGCTTTAGTATCATTGGTTGGCATAGTGATTATGAATTTGACGATATTGATGATATCCACATAAAAATTCTCATTTACTGTGCTTTTTTTTATCCCATTTATTTATTTATTAGGCTCATTAGCATTTTAGCTGTAACAGAGCCGAGTTTTAATCGTGTACATGTACATATGTTTATGTTTCTATAAATTGCAAATTACACAGTAGTTAGTAGTTGCCATTTAGGCGTAAGGGTATTCTTTCTATTCTTCCATTGTTCAGCAGACCGGACAGCGGAGACAGTTGATATTGATCATTGTTGGGTTATTTATAGAACAGCAGCCCGATGTTTCTTGCAGAGCAGAGCAGTTGTATGGATGAATCGATCTTTGTTCCACCGTGGATCGATTTCCATCGCTGATGATGGTTGCGTAGACGTAGTTAAAGGGTGTGTCACATCAAATTGCATCACGGAAAAAACGCTGTAGAAATTCGCCCAGTAGACCGATCCTTTTGAAAATTTTAGACAGTGAAATAAAAACTATTAAACAACTTTTGGCATTTTCTTTTTATTCATACTTCGAGCCCAAGCCCGTATGCTCGCACCTTCCTCTTTACCCCGTCCATAAGGTTCTGTACAACGTCAGGTTGTAGTTTTTTTTGAACAGAAATCCATTTTCTCTTGAAGTCCGCCTCCGATTTGACAACTTTTGGGTTCTTCCGGAGGGCCTGCTTCATAATCGCCCAATATTTCTCTATTGGGCGAAGCTCCGGCGCGTTGGGCGGGTTCATTTCCTTTGGCACGAAGGTGACCCCGTTGGCTTCGTACCACTCCAACACGTCCTTCGAATAGTGGCACGAAGCGAGATCCGGCCAGAAGATGGTCGGGCCCTCGTGCTGCTTCAATAGTGGTAGTAAGCGCTTCTGTAGGCACTCCTTAAGGTAAACCTGCCCGTTTACCGTGCCGGTCATCACGAAGGGGGCGCTCCGCTTTCCGCAAGAGCAGATCGCTTGCCACACCATGTACTTTTTGGCAAACTTGGATAGTTTCTGCTTGCGAATCTCCTCCGGAACGCTGAATTTGCCCTCTGCGGAGAAGAACAACAGGCCCGGCAGCTGATGAAAGTCCGCTTTGACGTAGGTTTCGTCGTCCATTACCAGGCAATGCGGCTTCGTCAGCATTTCGGTGTACAGCTTCCGGGCTCGCGTCTTCCCCACCATGTTTTGCCTTTCGTCGCGGTTAGGAGCCTTCTGAACCTTGTATGTACGCAGGCCCTCCCGCTGCTTGGTCCGCTGGACGAATGAACTTGACAAATTCAGCTTATTGGCGACATCCCGGACCGAACTTCTCGGATCACGTCTAAACTGCTTAACTACGCGCTTGTGATCTTTTTCACTGACGGAGCATCCATTTTTGCCGTTCTTCACCTTCCGGTCGATGGTTAGGTTCTCGAAGTATCGTTTTAGTACTCTGCTGACCGTGGATTGGACGATTACCAGCATCTTACCGATGTCCCGATGTAACAACTCCGGATTCTCGAAATGAGTGCACAGGATTAATTCACGACGCTCTTTTTCATTCGACGACATTTTTCCAAATTTAAGAAAAATTGACAGTGACGCATGGCCAACGTGATCTATACACTCTTATCTGATTATAAGCGAAAGCTGAAGATATAATTCATAAAAATTTAATTTCTACAGCGTTTTTTCCGTGATGCAATTTGATTTGACACACCCTTTATTCTATAACAACACAAAGATGGTCAATTGAGGGCCCTGAGTTTGAACTCACGATCGATCGCTTGGTAAGCGAACGCGTAACCAAGTGGCTGAGAAGATCCCCGCTACTGTGCTTCAGTAACAAAAGGATAAACAGTGATATTTATTCACTGTAAAGCTGGCTGATGACGCAGACTTTGGCATCTTTTCGCCTTAGATTGAACATGAGAAAGCAGTATTACACGCTATACATGGATGCCAAAATGACTCTCATTCAGACTGATTCGAATGCTATATGAATTAAATTGGTGAGTTGGGAAAAATATTATTGTGATCAAGCCATAACTAATATTGAATCGTTATTTTGAAAAATCTGTAAATCTGTATGGAAACCTAAAAAATCTGTGATCTGTATCTACAGATTCTTGTTTTCAAAAAGACTAAAAAATCTGTATAAATACAGATTTTCCAGTAGATATGGTAACCCTGGTCAATGATCATTTCTAAACTAATCAAATTTAGTTCGCTGTTGCGCAATATATTCTTTGTTCACATTTATGGAAACAAACTTCAAAACCTCAAGTTCAACGTAACGCGCTATAGAACAATATCAATTAGAATAAACATTGAATAATATATCAAACATTCTTTAAAATGTTATGAATTTAGTTTGATGAATTTTAGTTGCCGCCAATATAATTGTGAAGACAATTGAAAACATTTTCCGTACCTTGTGATGATACCTGAAAAAACAGGAAGTGGGTTATATCTGTGGTATAACCGCAAGGGGGACGTATCGTTGATTTAGTGATCATTTGTTTGAAGTTGCATCTGAATCAATTCTTAATTAATGGATGTATGAATAAATTGCAAGATTGCTGAAAGTTCTTGTAATTCTGTGAGCGTATGAAATTATCATACATTGGAAAAAGAAATGTCGTATATTGTCAACACTTAAACATATCTTGTGTTGTACTTATCGCATCGGGTCATACTATACGGCTATTTGAAGACGACAATCTGTGCTACAAGTGTCGTTTTGACAGTGTTGTGATTGTCCTTTTCAGTCTCAAGTTATAGCGCGTCAAAGATGGAGTCCACCAAGCAAGAAATTCGCCATATTTTACGTTTTAACTACCTGCGAGGTAAAACTGCAACGAAGGCGGCCGAAAAAATTGGTTTGATCGATTTCGTTCTGGTGTAGTGGCTGTCGAAGATACACCCCGTACTGGTAGGCCAATCGTCGTGGAAACCGATAAAGTCGTTGAATTAACCAAGTAGACCGGCATGGGAGCACTCGCTCGATTGACCAGGAACTGGGTATAGACCATAAAATAGACCATGGAACCATTTGCAGAAGATTGAATTCCAAAAAAAGCTGGATGTATGTGTGTCACACGAGTTGACGCAATAAAGTCTTTTAGACCGAATCAACGCCTGCGATGCACTGCTGAAACGGAACGAACTCGACCCATTTTTGAAGAAGATGGTGACTGGTGATGAAAAGTGGATCCTAAGTGGATCCGACAACCTAAAGCGAAAAACAGTCGTGGTCGAAGCGCGGTGAGCCAGCCCAAACCATCGCTAAGCCCGGATTGACGGCCAGGAAGGTTTTGCTGTGTGTTTGGTGGGATTGGAAGGGAATCATCCACTATGAGCTGCTCAACTATGGCCAGACCCTCAACTCGGTTCTCTACTGTGAGCAGCTTGACCGTTTGAAGCTGGCGATTGACCAGAAGCGGCCAGAAATGATCAATAGGAATGGTGTTGTTTCCCATCAGGACAACACTCATCCTCACACATCTTTGATGACCCGCCAGAAGCTACGGACCTCGGATGAGATGTCCTTTTGCACCCACCGTATAGTCCGGACCTGGCTCCAAGTGATTACCATCTCTTCTGGTCCATGCAAAACGCTCTTGGTGATACTAAGTTGGCCCAAAAGAGGCTTGCTAAAACTGGCTGTCTGAGTTTTTTTGCAAATAAGGGGGGGGGGGGGGTTGTATAAGGAGGGGGATAATGAAGTTGCCTTCTAAATGGCAACAAGTTTGCGAACAAAACGGCGCACATTTGACTTCAACTGGATAATTTTAAGTATGTTAATTAAAGCGTCTAATTTCGATCAGAAATACGACATTTCTTTTTCCCCAACCCTATATGTAAGCACCTGTTAATTGCAATTGATTGAAAAATCACAAATCCAAATGTATTTGGTCGCAGTGTTATATGTTATATGTGAAGCACCTGTTAATTGCACTAGATTGAAAAATCACAAAACTAAATGTATTTGGTCGCAGCGTTATATGTTAGAAAACATTTAAAAAAAACTTTTTCGCATGAATGTATTTTTCAATTCCCATGGGGAACTGGCAGCTTATTTTTCAACAACGATAATATGTTTCCGGAATCTTCTCGATGCTGGATGGCATTTAAACGAAAGAAGTTTCGCACGTATATATGTGTGTGTGTGTGTGGCGACTGCTTCGATGTCTCAAACGGAACCGTTTGTGCCATCACTCTCCTCCTGATGGATTCCCTTCTGGCCTAAGGTGCACCAAAAATCTCTTGGTGACACCGTTCATCAGCGCTTTCATGATGAACTTCACCACAACAGCGACAACATGCTCCAATCGCTGTTCAATTATAACTGAGTGGACTTCCGAGTGGCGCTCGCTTATATACCGATTGGTGATTTCAACAGCCTGTTTTGAAAGCAATGTTAAGGCTATTAAAACAAGTTTTTGGATGAAAAAGTAACAAGCATATAACGCGTAGACAATTTATCTTTCGAATGAAGAGTTTATCATACCATTTCGTTCCGTTATTTAGGAGCTGTTAACGCTCAAAATCTCGGTCACCGGTGTAACGCTTTCATTTTCGAAACTTTGATTTTACACCCCTGTATAGAAATAAATAAAGACGTAGTCCTACATAAAAAAACCAGCTGCCATCCCTGCTCAGCATTGAACAAGTATGGCTAGAAGTTTCTCCAGGACAAGGTTTGCAAAAGATGAGGTGAAATAGACTCATTTCGGACAAAATGCGTATATACCCAACATCCAGAAATCTAGTGTTAACACTGTCAAAGCTAACTGAAATATTCAAACGCGAATCAACATTCCCTCTACATTTTACCGCTTTGAGTTACCCTTCAATCACAGTAATCCTGTTTACGGTCCCGCTCGGTTGCACCTGAATTCGCCGGAATACCGACACCTACAAACCGTAAAACCCACAAACACACGCACTAATCTTTCGTCTTTTCCAGAGTCTGAGGCTGAAGAGCGCCACATCCATTTCCCCCATAGCGCACACTTTGTCGCACTAATTTATTGCTGCTCTTCTCTACTCACAGTGCGCCACCGAACCGTTCGGTAGCCAAAAAAACCAACATCACCCATCCTGACAAAGCCGAGGCTCACGGTATTGTTGATTTTCCATCCCAAAAAACCCAGCATCCTTCCATCCTTCTCCACAGTTCACCGCAGCGGCGCAGAGCAAACAACAATTTTACTGGTACGAAAGCGCCGCGCTGTTCATTTTTTATTTCGTTAGCTTTTTGAGCTAACACGACGTGTTATCCATATAAATCTGCTCTTTGTCAGGATTTATGTTTTTCACCGCCCCGAATTTGTCACTTCTGGATTACTGGCGTGTCGTGTGTGTTTGTGTGTGTATGATTGTATGTGGGGGGTCGGGTCGGGAATAGGGAAATCCGAGGGATGTTTGCCACTGCCGGCGCCGTAATGAAACCAACAACATTCAAAGCCGGAGCGAAAGAAAGGGACTCATGGGCAATGGAGTGCGAAATTCGGTGTTTATTGTGTGCTTTTGGCTGCCGCCCTCTTTTTTTATTTTAATCGAAGCTCAACGGCGGTACGAACAACCGAGGGGACCAAATAAAATAAAAAATAGACCATAAAAGGGAAGTGGTTTGTTATTCTTTCAATGTTGTTATTGTGCGTTCTTTTGGGTGCGATATAATTAAATGCTGTCGTTCAGGTTTTGTTCATTCATTCCAGAGTGATAATCTCAAAAACGGTATGGGAAATAGAGAAAAACTCTGCGCTGTGTTTCATACTAGTTCACTTCACGTGATATAATTTTAAACTCAATTAGGGGTAAGCACAATTCGCTCCATCGAGCAGCTGCCCTTCCTAACCATGTCCGAATCGACTGGCCAGGTCTCATTGAGCGTTAATTTACTACAAATATCAAATTTTGATTTGCCGACTAACCTAGCAGCTGCCATTTATGCCGTTCAGCATTCATTCGTTGTGCCTGCTTTGTTTTACCGACTCACTCATAAGTTTGATGGATGGGAAATATTGTACGTATTTATAACTTCACTTCCTTTCGTTTCATTTTTGTTTCAGTTTTTTTTTCTCCCGGCTCCCAGATAAGCCGTTCGAACAGAAACACTTCGATGCCGGCACTGGGTTTTGGAGAAAATTCCAGCTGTACTCTCGTGCTAATCACATTTGGGCCAAGGGGTTTCGATGGGTTCGGAAAGACCGGGCACGCACAACTCAAGAGCTAATGAATGAATCGGAAATTACTTACCCACTTTTTGAGTAATGTTAATTGAAGATTTTTATCTTAATTATTTGTTTATAGCTCTCTATTCTCTCTGCAGCCCGCAGCGCCGCCTTTGATATCGAATTATCGAACGCGGTGAAACGCAATGACAGCGCGCAATTTTTGCGCGTATTTGACGCTCACACACGCAGTCAAAGAAGCGAACGAAATTAGCTAATAGAGTTCCTCCTAATTGCCACTATTTTTTTTCTTCTTCTCCCGCTTCCTTCTGTGGGGTGACGACAAGAAATTTGTTTTCAACTGTGTGCAACAAAAGAAATGGAATCTCATTCGGCACGGTGCACGAAATGGGAATTAATTGAAAAGTATAAATCACGACCCGAGTGCTGGAGCTGAGGATGGTCGGCAGGAGGGGAACGCAGGCCCGCGATATGGGTGACGGAAGAATAACGACGGAATGAGTCTATTAAAAATGTCACTCGGGCTGGGAAAAGGGAGTGAGGCGGAACCGTTTCAGTCATGGTTATTGTCTTCGCTTTGAAAAATGCACTTCATTTGTTGTTTGTGTTAGAATCATGTTCTAATTAGTTTTCTTCTGGAAGTCGATAAGCATTAAAGGGAAAAAAACGATTGATAGATTATTGATTAGGTAGTTTTATTGGTGTTCTAACGCCTTTGAGAGTTGTATACAAGCAAAATATGCGAAAAATGCGTAGAGAGCGATTTGAAATACACTGCGTTTCTCAACAATAGAACCACTATTTTTTTCTGAGTTTCCAGAGATATGTAAGAAGTATATAGTGTAGAATACAATAACTATCTTTATTTATAAGACTGGCCATTTGAACTTTATTGTAGTGTTCAGGCGCGAAACATTCAAAAAACTAAAATTTCAGTGTTTCATAACTATAGGACCAGATGGAAAAACTCTCACTCCTTTACAAAATCAACGCCAATTTAACATGAATTACAGTAAGTTTCCAATCCGTAGGTCATCTTTCGTTCTCAATCAGTTCAAATAACCCATTCGGGGTGATTACGACCAAGTTGCGCCATGTTGTAGTGTGTATCTCGTTCTACGCAGAGGATACTGCTCGTTTAAGTTCTTCAAATGACTCATACTGCTTGTAAGCTGCATCTACTATTCGTCCGATCCCTCCTCATAAGTTCCTGGCAGGGTTTTGATTTGGTAAACAAGCTGACCAGTCCAGAATCTGAAGCCCCAATTCATTAAACCATGCCATAACCTTCCGGATTTTATGAATTGATGCCAAATTACCTAATTATCATTTTTATGCAAAAACATCAATAAATGATTCAGTAGTACTTCCTTGCACTTCTGACTATTCATTCGTGTAAATGATAAGCTATCAAAACCAGGCCTTTTTGAGAAGATTCTTCCCAAATCATCAAACTGCCGCCTGCAATGCTACGAGTTGAAAAAATAAATGACACGTTCCCTAAATCCTTCCAGTATGAAGAAATTCTATTCAAGTTGAATGTCTTCTTATCAGAGAAGTTCTCCTGAAATAGTGGAACCCGTGGGATTAGCTTCCACATTAGTTTTTGGACTAGCAGCTTTGAAAATGGGATTTTTATAGAAACGCAGTGTATATTGGCTCATTTAAAAAGTATTCGTGGTTCTTTTCACTAGGTGGTGTTCAGAGTTGCCAACTATAATTTTCAAAAATCAGGAAGAATGAAAATAAATATCAGGAAAAATCAGGATAGCTCATATTGGGTTGTCCGGGAAGTTAATGTCGATTTTTGGAGAACAAAAGCATATTTTTCCAATAAAAAATTATAATTCAATGTTGTATCCACAGTATTGTTTAACAATCTTTCGTCATCCTTCACGTAGCTCAAATATTCTATCCTCCTAAATCTTGTTTGCTTCCTCATCGAAAACTGTTGCGAGCCATACTTGTTGGATGACAGGTTGCTTGGTAGTAGCTTATAATACAGAATTCTATGTATGACTTTCTTGGGGCGAAGATTTGTGCTTCATTTAGCTCAATATTTTTGTAAACAGGGTTGCTTGGTAGAAGCTCATAATCCAGAATTTCTACCCAATCCCACCAGTCGCGTCTTCCTTCGGGTAAAGATCGGCTTTGGGGTTAGCTAATTAAGTCGCTTACCCAAAGTTTTCAACCGATCAACACTATTGTCAATGACTCACTTTCATCATCCTTCACGATTTGCTTCAAAGCGGCATTTTCATTACGTTTTTGAAGCGTGTCGCAGACCGAAATGCAATCTATTAAAGGTCTTATCAAGTTTCACCAGATCTACATGAACGGTTATTGTAGGTATCCGTACAGAATCTGTTTATTTATTTGTCATATCTCGAGAATTATTCTTGATCAGCGCTTCGATTTGGTATTCACCTGAGACGTCTTTTCTAACAACTTTATATAGATTATTCAATATTCTTTTTTCTAAATGGTTTCATGTACGATTTGATGAATTTAGATGTTATTTGATGTGAAATATAACGGAACCTGTATTTTAGTTCTACATAATTTTTAGTGGCTAACATTCCTTTCATTGTTTACGTTACTTGTCTATTCTTTGATAATCGTTTTATTAAGATTGTATTGAGAGGAAAGGCGTTCAACCGTTGTTGAGGAATGTGGAAGAATTAATAAGCATTGTATAAACTCTCCCAAAAGTGGAAAATTACAGGAAAATCTATATTCAGAATTAATCTGTATTCATCAGGGCTCTGCATAGTCATAGTCAACTGAGGATAGTCAGCTGACTATCTGACTGACTATACCCGTATTCAGTAAGTAATAATTTTTTTCACTTTTGGCGTTTAGTCGCTATCTCCCTCTACCGACTCGACTATATCATTTCATTCTTCCCAGTCAAATTGTCCTCATTGCCCCCCAAAACGAATTCGTTCCTATCTTTCGCTTACCCGTGTACGTGTGAATCATCGAGGTTTGAGTTCAACGTGGTTTGACATAAGCTACAGGTGAGCTAGATTGTTTTGTATCGTACACGAAAATTACTCACACGTATAAAATAGTGTGCATTGTGTGTGCGCTATTTTGCACGCCTAATACTAACTAATACTAACGCGAGGACCTTTATAGCATACTTGATAAATGTTTAAGTTCGTTGGTTTGAGTTCACGATGGGTAGACAATAAACCGTCCATTGATGGGGTAACTTCTTTTTTGCATTAGAAATCATGTTTTCGTTCCTCTTTATATGGACGTAAAATAAAATTGCATACGCGGGTATAAAATTAGTGTCAGGGGGAAATGGAAGTGTGGATTGATGTCAGTTGAATGAAGAGGCAGATTTGTATTCATTAGTCGAGTCAGTTAAAATAACCACTGACTGGACTAGTTCACCAGTCATCCTTGCTAGTCAATTCATTTTCTAGTCAAGTCACTTTTTGTTGTGGGTGACTGCCGAAGCAGTTCTAGTCGAAGCGAAGCTACTGAGAGTAGAGTCGGTCCTCATTTTTCACCTTCGAAGATTTCGGGCCCTGGTATTCAAGTTCATGTTTTGGACTGAATATTTACTCACCAAAAAAGAAAAGCATATCAGCAGTGAAAGAATTGAACATTGCTTTCAAATTATTATGTTATTTGGTTCTATTATATTAGTTATATTATATCAACTTTGGAAACAAAATTTTTCTCTTGGGTACTTTTACACTCTGAAGCGTATTCCTTCATCAATAATCAATTCCTCAAATTTGTCAATTATTCTGGTTCATGAAATATTCCAGTATTATTCCAGTTTGAGTGTTGTGAATATTATTTGTAATTTTCATTCTGGAAAAGTTTATTCAGTCGATTTACAACTGATAATATGTATGATAAAAATATTAAGGCACATATTTGTACCAGAAGAATTTTGGTAGGGGTTCTAGTAGGTTTATTATGGATATTTTTCCTGATAAAATGAATCAGGAAAAACCAGGATCATTTTATAAAAATCAGGGAAAATTGAGTGTTTGTCAGGGAACGTGACAAAAAGTCTGGGAAATCCTTAAAAATCAAGAAGGTTGGCATCTCTGGTGGTGTTGATGGTAATATAACGGGAAACAATAATTCAATCGTGTCAAAGGAACGCGAACCCTGAAGATAATGTTTTAGGTTTCATTTTTTGAAGTTTGATAATCCAGCAATCATGTAAAATGTTGTAGGGGTAATGTGGTCTCCTGCTTGTGGAGCTGTCAGTGGAGCTGTCGCATGTCAAAATACCAATAAAAACAAAAAAACGTTCTCTCGGTAGCCATTCGGCCGTAGTTTCGAATTTAAGGAATTTCTAGTGAAATTTAGTTTCTTTGACCTGATATTTGCAACAAATCAACAGTTTGGACGACTGTTCACATATTCTAGGGGAGGTGAACAGATATTTTGTTCAATTTCAGCGATTATTTCGCATATTTCGCATTTCGTTGTTTGGGGGGCAAAGTGGTCAGTGGAGGATTACTACTGACAATGTTCTGTTTTCAAAAGCTGGTATACCTTATCACCTTCCATATTGTGGTTTTGACCCAGGAAAAATATGCACCCCAACTAAAACCAAGCTTCATTTTGAAAAACATTATGTGTTTCCTACTACATTTTTGTACGTATGAGAAAATTTCAATTATGATTCTAGGTGAATATGCCTAGCTCATTTCATACATGTACCTACTATTTCAATAATGATTTAAACAAATTTGGCCAAAAAACAAGCATAAATCTATCTCTTCTAGTGTGTTATGTGTGAGTTTACCTCCTCACTAAAAAAATGTTCGATTTTTCAACCTTTTTTCTAATAATGAAAAATGTACTATTTTCCATTTTCATAATAAAAATCGCCCACTATCTTGAACTACAATAAGTTGAGCTAAAATATTTATCGAAGAACGATAATTTTAGTGGTATGTGGACACAGGAAATGGGCATGTTCCTTAGGGTGACCACATTCCCCCCAGTTCCCCTATTGATTTGATGGTGATAAAAATTTTCGATGAAATACACTCTGTGATGCTTTTTGCTGCAGAAAAGGCAAAGGCGCAGTAGAAACATGCAAAAAATTTGTGAAGTTCACGGCATGAGTGCTGTAGGGGAACTGGGGGTAAGCCCGTCACTGAAGGTAAGGCCGGCACCCCTTGAGTTTTACTAGAAAACTAGTTTTTGAACACTGCACATGCTAGTACTTATTATTTTAGACGTTTCAAATCAAATTCAACCCATCGTGATTAGTTAAATGTTAAAATATTAAAAAAACAAACGCGAGTGCCGATGATAAATATGCAACCGGATGTAATTTTAAAGCAACAAATTAATAGAAACAGTCTCCTTAAAAATGTATGCTGTTGGGGTAAGACCGTCACCCTTTGAGTGGAATAAGCCCGGCATGATTTCCAGTTAGTTTAAGGTTATTGGGACATATTTTCCATCTATTTCAGATGCCTCGCACCTACCAAGGAAATCGAATTGTGAGAGTGGGTCCCAGGAGAACCTCACCCTTGCAAAAGAGGTTATCGTTGGTGGAATTTCTGTCAAACGTGCTTCCAATACTTTGGAATCCCCAGGTCTTATTACATAATCACGTTTTGTGAAAGGTGGTAAGCTCGAAACTAGGACCTAGATTCCATCGAACTAGTAATTGAATTGTGGTGTGGTTTGGAGTGCCGCATGATATATTTGCCCAATATCAAATTCCTTTATTTTCCATATTCCATATTAACCGGAGCTTGTTCCGACCATATCTCCGGAATCAGTTGAGCGATTCGAACCATATTCGATAGTGACATCAAGAATTAGAATACCTCGCATTTGGCGGTCGTCACATTCAAACTGGCTTAGCTGATGTCAAGGTATTTATTGACAAATTTAGGGGGCTGATGTTACTCCCATTGGGCTGCCGGTTTCACCCGCACTGGTTGGTAAACTCTGTTTTTTTGTCAGCTTTAAAAATTTATTATTACTTGAAAAATTGCCGTTTTAAAGCACTGATATATCTTATATCTCATGAAACAAACTAGGCAATGATTCTGTGAGGGAAACATAACAAGAGATCTCAAAAAACGATACTTTCCTTTATGGCGCCGGGCTTACTCCCAGTTACCCTAAGTGAGCACAAGATGTAGGAGTAGTTTGTTCGATTTCGGTCTGGAAATTTCGATGTCAAAGATAAACCTAGCTCTGGTTGGCAAGTTACATTTTACAGGCATGGCTTCGAGCCTATGTACTAAGAATCAAACGCGATGTTTGAGTGCCACATTAACTAGCACAAAGGAACTTGATTCATAAAATTTCCGTCTTCGAAGCACAACTATAACGCATCGGAATCGACCTATTTCTGACGAAAATTATCACGGGCGATGAAAAACTGGTGAAGTATAGGAATATCGTTCGCTATAAATCATGAGGTAGACACGGCGAACCATCACGAACTACTTCAAAGCTTGGATTGATGCCATTTAAGGTGATGCTGTGTATGTGCATGGTGAAATTGGAAGAAAGTGGTCAATTCTAAGGTGTTATCACTTGACCTAGGAAATCATATAGATCTCTATTGTTCACAAATGGATGGATTATGCTATGCGATAAAGAAAGAACGACCAGAACTAATCAACAGAAAGGGCGTCTTCCCTCATGACAACGCGATACAAATCTTTGATGGCCTTTGGAAAATTAGCCAAGACTTTGCATATAATCGAGTCCGACCTGTAATAGTAAGCTTCCCGAATTCCTTAAATTTCAGAAATATGTTTTCCTTTTCCGAAAATACAGGACGATTTGCAACAGATTATAGGTTCCACATTTCTATCTCATTAATTATAATTCCTGTAAATATATGAACGAAGCACAGATTTGATAAATTTAGCCTCCTGTTATTAACTAGTCCTATGTCAAAACTACGTCGTTCTGTATGGGAGCAAATTAGAATAAATGTCATGTTTTTATGAAATAGTTTTAACGTTAATAACTACTTTTGCTAACAACGGCAGTTGGTGATTTGCATACCAAGACGAATAGGGAATTCTCTGAGAATTGTTTGATATGTTAAACATTACACATCCTTAATCCATAAATTGTTTAATTTAATAAAATATGGACCCATACCCATTTTAACATACCATTGTTTGGTGCATTTCTGTGCTTATCTACCTGTGCTCTTTCTACCGAGTAACGAGTGAAGTCGTGAGGCATAATTTTTCTATACCACTGCGAATAAGGCGTGCGTAAATCGCTCGCCCGAATTTTAAATGCAGCGCTCTTTCGTACGGACACTGTGGATACAGGATATATTGCAAATTAGCTCCGCTCGTTTATAACTTATTGGGTCCTGAAACTGCTGTCACACACAACGGTTTTACTCGATACAGAGTTCAAGAGTGAAATCACTTCGAAGGATCGAAAGAATTTTTTTTTAAAAACAATCGCTCAGTGAGATGAAACCGAGCCTTTTGTCGCCATTTTAAAATTCCATGCGCTGAATCAGACTCAGATGCTTGAAACGGTTTGGGATTGTCTTAAGCATCTCTTCACAATGCCTTTCGCGACAGATATGATTACGTACTTTTAATTTATGAGTTGATATGATTCTGTAGAGATGGAAGTTTAAACAAAAGCGAAGCAACAGTATATTTGTACACAGACCGTTTCGGTGACTGCTCAACTGAAACTCTTACTCGTTCCACATTTTAAAGAGTTTTTAAATCCTATACCTTCCAATTTTGTCCCTTAGAAATGAGCTTCTTGTGGCAGTCACACGCAGCGTTGCCAATGTTCCAGTTTAAACTGGATTCTTCCAGTTTTTTTTCCTCGATCCAGTCAAACAGTTAAACCTTACAAACTTCCAGTTTTTTAAAATATTGTCCAGTTTTATCCAGTTTTTTTTTTATATGGTTGCATCATTTTACAAAGTTTTTGTAAAATAAATTCACGATGTATAAAAATCATCCTTCTCTCACTCTTCTTATTCCTTGACCAATTTTGTTTGTTGATATTATTTTTCCGATCGATCCAAGGTGTATTTGCTATGCTGGCTTTAAATTTTTATAAACATCAGACGTTATAGGTCCACCAAATCATTCTAAAGCTCAGAAGTTCATAGGGTCAATGTGCTCTATTGACTTTAATTGATATGAATGTAAAAAAAACAAGTAAAATTCTTTCCGTTTACATTCGTTTACATCAATCGACCATTCGACGAAATGAAAATCCGAAAATCTCATGTGTCACAACATGGCAGCAAAGATTATTTTTAGATAACCAGTACAATTAATTGGATCGGCTATATATTCTACTATTTATCGCATGCATCTTTTCCAATCGAAATCCAATCGCAACGATGGAAAGTTAACTGTGGGAAATCTGCTCAAAATACTCCTCTGAAATCAATCATCCCGCCGATATATTATGTTATTCGTAGCTTATACACTTTATAGAACGCCATTCGTGACAGCGGAGAGTTATTATTGGGAAACCTGGAAAGATAACTGGAAAAAAACTCTAGAACTAATCGGACCAGCGATATGTCGAACTTCAATCTCGAAGGGGAGTGTTATCTTTTGGAAACCCGAGAAGCCGAGAGAACTCCTCTAGAATCCCGAAGTTCCGCGTGCGCTTTCTAGAAATTTCATCGTGACGGAGGAGAGTTATCTCTTGTTAACCTGAGAAGGTAATCGAGAGAATCCTCTAAAACCCATATTCCCGGCGATATGTTCCGTTATCAATCGCGCGTACTCTGTATCGAACTTAAATCGCGACAGAGGAGAGTTATTTTTCAACTTGCAGCCGTTCTCCTTAAGGGCTTTGGATACTCTGCTGTGAAAATAAATACGAGATATTTCTTTTTTTCAAAATAAAACCATATTTCTAGAGGTTCTACAAGAAACGATCATCAAATATTGTTTAACAGTAATGTTAGGGTGGTGGGAAACGTTATTTTGATCTGCTCGAATGGGTAATTAATAGTTTATTTCACTATTTTATGAGCTACATACGCTTCGAAGGACAATTTCTTAAGAATTGGATTAAGTAAAAAAAATGATTTTAGATAAATCAAAGCCGAAATTCTCAAAATAAAACGATTTCACGGGATCCAGTTTTCTATCAGTTTTTTTAGATCAATCTTCCAGTTTTTTGAAAAATATTATTGGCAACCCTGGTCACACGAGTCAACCATGTTAGTATTGCTTTAGGCATAGGAGACCGATTATGAGCGGGGAGTTAACTGAACCCTTTTTGTTTCACAATCACGGACCTTCGCTTGTTTTCATGAAAGACGATTGTATATCCCTGTGCGTCCGCGGAATAATCGGAGATCGCCCGAAGCCGAACTGTGACTGCCTGCTGATAATATGGCGGAAAATGTGCTCAGTGCCCAGCCCACTTGATGTGATATATTAAAAAAAGTGGAGCATATTGGTGTTAATAATTTGTTCGTTTTCCTTGGGCATCTTTAAAGTAACGCTCGTTATTTCTATACCCCGTCAATACGTTACTGCGAAGTAATATGTTTTGCTGCAAAGGATTTACAAGACTGATGAACATCAGTACCGTAAAACGGGGGCAAATTGATCACTAATTTCAGAAAAAGGTGAATATTTCCGATTTTATTTTGTTAGATTTATACACAATTATTTTTAAAATCAGTACTGGCGCTAGGGCCACAAAACGTTATGGAAAGTTTTGTTCAAAAAATCTTTAAGCGTTAATTTGGAAAATTTTAGCGGAAAATTTCTAAATATAGCTTCGGGGTGAAATTGATCAATCGTCGTTTTACATGATTTTCATGTATCATATGCACAAAAATATATAGAAAATCAATTATTTCTTCACCTACGATCGTTTTAATGAAAAATTCAAGGGTTTGAAGATACAAAAACCTGATCTAATCCACCTAGAGGTGTGGTCATGCCATTCCATAACTCGATTTAAACACTGATCTGCAGGTCATCCGGAGACCATTTGGGTGATCCTAATATGGCTAAATACCCTTGAAACGGTCACCAATCAGCTAGTTTTGACAACCCAAGACGTTCGATATGTCGCATGATGGGATTCGGTTCTGGCCATTCGAGGTGCTTTTTTGTAAAATAGTTTTTTCTCACTTGTTTGAATAGTAATTACAAGTATTTTATTACTTACCCATCTCGTCAAGTATCAGCTAGAAGTGAATTAATATGTTTAGCGTCTATAAATATTGCTTTGATGCGTTGAAAATATGCTTCAGAAAATAGTTAATTTTCATGCAATTTAATAAGTGATTCGTTGAGGGCCATTGACAAAAAGAAAGTTCAGATTAAAAAAGTTTAAAATTAAATTGCATAATACAACTGAAAATTTATGTTTGTTTCAGTAATATGTTTGATCGATTTCACCCCGGTAAGAGATGAACCAGCCTACGGCTGAAAGTCTCTATAATAAAGAATAAAGCCCCTGAATGACGGTACTTATTTAAGTATTGAGCTGCATTAATTGAAAAATAAATCGTTGTTTTTGCGAACAAGTTTCAATTTTGTTATCATTTGAGTCAACCTGCAGTTTAACATGGAGCATTACTGATAATCTTCATGCCTCTCATGGTAGGATAGTTCTGCTACTTTTAGTTTTCGCTAAAAGGATAGTCCCGGGCTGACCACTCATATCTTCATGTAATTTCAAGTTGTTCCCCCAAAAGATTCTATTGGCCTTTCGCGCACATACAAAAAAAAATAATTTTTCTAAATTCTGCTTGGAATATTTCACACACGGTGGGAATCACACCAAATGCACTTCGGAAACGTGCAACTTTAGTGTCACTTAACTCCCATACAGAGTCCCTGAAAATATTTCGGTTCAATGCAAACGAAACGAAGGATGACGAACGTACCCATACCACGAAATTTGACATTTGATTAGTATGTATGGCACTACTCGCAACCGAACTACTTAAAAGTTTTTTTCTTGTTTTCAAACGGGCGAGTAAAACAAATTTTTTTTCCATACATACAAATTAAATGTTAAATATTGTGGTATGGGTACGTTCGTCATTCTTCGGTTCGTTTGACGTTTCACTCGCACCGATTAACGTTTAAGCCCGACATAAGGATATTTACTCCTATTGGTACGCAAAAAAAACCTCTGAGAGAATACATCTCAAAAAATAAATTTATGCATTTCAAATTTTTTTCAAAAATCAATACATTTTCTTAGTACTATTTGAATATTTTTCCAAATTTATAGCAAACAAACTCAGATGCAGATGCAGTGCCTTTAGATTATTTGATAAATGGGAAATTCTACAGATTCGTATTTAAATAGAAATAAAAAAAAGCTCTTACTCCCGTTTCCAATAGTAACAGTAAATGATAAATGGTTTGCACAAGAGCCGTGACATTACCACTTTTCAAATCATGTCGAGAGTAATCACTTGTCCTATCGAGATTTACGGCTCCCTGGTCCCATTCGTGTCGATTTATGTCCATAAAAACAGCGTGAAATTTTGTGTTACTTGTCCCATTACACGCAGCGTACAAGTGTTTACTGATTTACCAACAGAACGAAGTAAGAAAAAAAAACGACTACTGATAAAAAATAACTCTTATCATTTCGATTACCATTCCCGTACGGACACCGGAGCCCGCAGTCAATATGTTCATTATCTCCGGAGAGGGTGTGGCACGCAGGACGCGCAACGAAGAGGCCGAACCAGTTCCAATTCGATTGGTCATGGACACTTGTGTTGTCGAGAGAAAGAACGAGATACAGCGGGAGAACATCGGTACCTCGAAATAATTTGGCACCTTTCCTGTAACCGATTCCTCGATTGTCTTATGCCGCAAGCAAGCAAGGATGATCACAACGACCGTGATTAGGGTTTGATTGTTTTCACTCCCCACACACACACACACGTCCTGTTTGCTGTAGCTGGATGGGATTCCGAAATTCCCGAGATTTCCCGAGCGTTCGAAACTAATCGAATTAGTAACAGTATCATTTATTGGTTTCATCTACCGGGGTTCCTGGGCTGCGAGTTTATTTGGTGTGTGAGTTCCAGAATTGAAAGAAGTGATTTATTCGATGTTTCTTCCTCTGGGCTGGTGGCAGCGTTGTAATAAAGTCAGGATCGAAAATCAAGGCTGGGGTATTCTTTAGGAGTTTTTTTTGCTTATTCTGCCGGGCGATGACGGAAGTTTATCGGTTCCGATTGTTTGCCCCGCAGGAATTTAATTAAGTTGTTGTGGAGGAAAGGGCTGGAAGAAATTCGTGATGCTGTTCACACGTGTTCTTCGAGATGTAACTCGTGATAAAGGCTAGCCAGAGCTCTATTTTCATCGCGTTGCTGTTACACTTTAACAGTATATTTTGAAATCACACTCTGAACTGTTGTAAGAAGTAGTACGGATTAATGCAAGTTTGATTTGTTAAGATTGATTTATTAAGAATTTAAGGGAATTTTTCAGAGCAGCGTAAGTTCGAAAAGTGCCGGGAATCGTAAAACTGTAAAATACAAATACATGAACTGAACTGAAAGGCATAACTGATGAATGTATAATATTTTTCTTGATTAGCTTTCATGTTTGTAATGGAATAATAGCGCGAATCTTTTCGAAAAAAATACCTTTCATTTGAAAAAACTAATTTTCCGGCACTTCATTATATCGGAGTATCGTCGTGTGCTGTTATTTTCGACACGGAAGGCTACCTTGTGTATGCCCTGAGCATGCGTTTCAGCAGAGCAACAAATGATGGTTTACCGCAGCAAAGGCACTATTGATTGCACTCTCTTTTTATTCTTTTTCACTTGGGTGTGATGATTTCCTTTCCTTCGTTTACGACGATTTTCTTATCTCATCTTATGATTATGATTACCTCATGATTCATTCATCATCGATATTCTTTTTGTTTCTATTTTTGTTATACCGAGTTTGAAATTTCTTAATTTTCTTTATAAAGCTCTGTTTCTTTCAACACTATTTTCCTGTGTTTCATCCTTATTTGGCATGTCTCTCAAGTTCTGTCCAATATCTAATTCTAGCGTCCTTTGTATGTGGGGAATCCAGTAGTAGAACATTGAGGTTTTTCTTCCCTTTGAAATAGATATGTATGAGTGATCTTGGTGTGCAGTTTTTACTTACGGTTACTTCTATCATTCCATGGAAGAGTGGTGTTTTTATTTTTTTTGAAGAAAAGTTGATCTACAGTTTCTCCAGGTTATGCCCCAACTTTTCCGGATCTGCTGTTTTACAAAAAGTTTCGCATCAGAACGAGTAATGGGCATATTAGGGAGTCCTTGGGTTATGTCCCTACTAGCTAGTTTGTCGGTGGCAGTATTTCCAGGAATTCCGGTATGACCGAGAACCCAACCAATGTAGATATTTTCATTAAAAGCCGTCTCTTCTATTTGACTGATCCATGGGTGAAGGTTTTTACTTTTTCTAAGAGTTCGTAGACAGCTTGCGAAATCAGAAAATATAACAGTAGGAAGAGGATCATTTGTGCACTATTGGGTAGCGACCTTTTGCGCTAAAAATTGTGCTTTGGGGATAAATTCAAAACGGGTCCCACGAAGCGGTAATTTTGATTTCGAAAATAGTAATTATGCGTTGGGTGAACGTGGGATCAGAATTCGATCGATTAAGCACGCCTTCAGCCACTTGATTGCGATTAAATGTGTGGAGAAAATTGAGCACTTTTGGCAATAGTTGTGCTGCGGCTTTTCTCATGTCCATAACATCAACCAAAATATGACGAACGGTCTTGTGAGAGACATTTAATTCCGGACTAGCTCTCTCGAACTTAAATGATAATTACATAAAAAAGTACCATTCCATCCATCTTATTTTGTTGATATTTTCATCAGTTGAAGAGCCGGATGGTCGTCCTTGACGTGGCAAATCGTTCATCTCTTCTCGGCCGTCTTAGAATAGCTCAATCTGCAACGTCCACCTTGGTCTGTTCTACGCATAGTTGTCCCATGTTACTTTTTGACGATTTTCACTTTTCTTCATAAAACGTCGTTTTTATGCATAATCTTACGGAAAAACACAAAAAAAAACATATAGTTTAATCCCAACTTAAAAAAACAACATCAAGCTCAATTGTCCCATGTTGATGATCTATTCATAACTGTCCCGCCATGTTTTTTTTTGTAGATCCATATCGAATAAGTCGATTCAAGTACAAGAATTTCATGTCACACTTTCAGCACTTTTCTTTTCTGGTTTGGAAGAACGAACTAATTCTCAAACAAATAAGGAAAAGTTTAACAGAACACGTGTTACTCATTTCTTTATAAAACGATGTTTCTATGCATAATCTTTAGGAAAAACACAAAAAAAGTTATTGTTTGTTCCCAGTATATCAAAAAACAACATCAAGATCAATTGTCCCATGTTAATATTCTAAGCATAACAGTCCCACCATGAATTTTTAAACCCATTATAAAGCTTGATTGATTCAGTGAGGGGATCTCATCACATTTCATCAAACAATAGTATAGTGCTTATAAAAAAACCCGGTGTATTGCGAAATTGAAATGCCTAAAGCTTTTGGTAGACAAATATGCGAGAAAACTTTGATTGCGATTTTTTCAGTTGCTGTTTTTGGAACATGGGACAACTATGCGTAGAACGGCAATTGGAAACCCATTTGAAAAGGAAGAAGGACCTTCTATGGGAAAAGTTACATAGTTTTTTTTTGTGATCTGGAAAAAATATTTACAGGAGTCATTGTTTCCTGAATGCATAAAACAATGGGATTGATTTCATAAATTAAAAACTGCAAGTCAGAAAGCCTATTTCTGAGACTTTTTACGTTCCATTGGATGGTTAGATTGTTGAAATTTTGGAATTTTTGACCATTTTGTTTTGGGTTGGACAGGGGTGAGGGGTGCCTGAAAGTCTGAATGTCAGTAGTAAGAAGGAAACGGAAGGATTCTGTTTGGGAAGCGCAGAAGACACAATACAAAGTAATCCAATTTCGTCAATTTTCGACTGCGGAAAAATAATATTTAGCTCTATCCAAAAAAAAGAGATTAATTTCGATTGGATTGATATGTAAATCATAAAAAATCTATAGCATAAAAAGGAGTTAAGACAGTATTCTAGTCTAGAAATTTGAAGAAAATCAATTTTTTTCCTTTGTATTTCTCTAGTTTTGGCATTCTAGAATATACCATAGAAAGGGCTTATCGAAAATCCTATTACTTACCGAGTTAGAGCCATTTTAGTTATGCGGTATCTAACCTGGTACTGCCATAACAATGAACGCGTTTTTGTCGAAACTAGTTTTTTTCTGGCGTACTGGCGTACGCGATATCTCAAGTTCTACTGAACCAATTCATTGCGAATTTTCTACTTTACTGATTCAGAATTTCTTCAATTTTTTTTTGTTTCAGATAACAAGAACGGCTGGAATCGTGTACGCCATGGCAAAACTTTTTTTTTGAACCCCCTCACTTCATTAGCTTGTAACTATCCCAGTTATGAATATCTTTTCTCCATTAAATTTTCGTTTTATTGTTAAAAGATAGATGAACAAATAATGATATAATGGATTGTAAAAATATACTTTGTTTTATTTTTACGGAGCTAGAAAAAACGTCCTAAATTCATGTCCCTACACTAGAATACCCCCTTAAAAGAACTTGTATTGAGCACAGATTTGTGCTTTGTATTGAGAGTGCTTTGCCAGATGGGTAGGCATTGAATGGATAATGGTTAGAAGCAAGCTAAATAAAGAATTACCGTAATGCTTTTGAATCCGGACACTTTTCATTATATTCAACACCAAAACCGCAACATCTTTTGAATGTTAAATTAATGTGCCTGATAGTTACTGTTGTATCAATTTAGTGTAGTATCAAGCATTGTTCCTAGCTGTTGACAAAAAATGGTAAAAATCAAAACAAATAGCTATGTTTAACAAACCCATGTGCGGAATAAAAAGCACATTCAGTGCATTCATATTCATGAAATAAATTTCATAAACATTTGTTCATTATTGATGTTTGGTTTAAGATTATAATAGAATAACAATGATGTAAAAAGTTCTACAAAAAATAATTACTAATTTCTCTCAAAGAGATATTGCTGACAAAACGAGTATGGGGTTGAAAGCAAAAGTGTTCGGAATTCAAATATATATTATAATATTAGATTATGAGCAATTCCAAATGAAATCGACAAATGACAAAACATGAGTATTTTTGATTCGAATGAAAGTGTGTATTCCGTTTGGGTTAGAGGAAATATGAGTTTTCCACATATTTTTTTTTCCCAAAATATATTTTTTATTAAGGCACATGTGGCGTTAGCCTGACGGGGCCGGGAGTCCAATATTTTGACAATTTTTGTCTTACAACTATGTTAGTAATATGTAACCGATTACTCGCGGTTGGCTCGAGGTTAGTATTACAAGTGTTCTCATAATTGGTATGTTGCAGTCTTCGATGCTCTATACGTGTGCCCGACACGGGCTACTTCCTATTGGGATGCAGCTGACCATTAATCAGCAACGCTCCCTAGTCTGTACCCCATATCTAGCGTGGTGCGTCTTTCTCGACTCGAGGAATCCAGGATAGAATGGTCACTAGCCGGCGCAATCATCAGTTCGTGTAGAGTTGTCATGAGCGGTACAACATTTGGCTCTTGTTGAATGATCAGTGGACTGCACAACCTTTGGCCCGTGCATCTGTAAAGAGTGCGTGTATGTATTGCCGCGACTAAGTAAAAGTTTATCGATCGGATAGGAGGGATATGAAACGGGGACACAACGAAGGAAACATCATTAAACGTTGACATCGGCGTTTCTGAGGAACAGGTATAGATGAAGCAGAAGATCAGGATCCCGGCTACCTAAGATATCCCGGACGGGGATATCCGATTGTCTGCCTTTTGCTCTCAGTGCTCTAGAGAGCTGAGAGCGAGCAGCATGGAACCGGATACACGACCAGACAACATGCTCGATGTCGTGGTAGCCATCGCCACAATCACAAAGATTGTTTGCTGCGAGCCCAATGCGATAGAGATGCGCGTTTAGGTTGTAGTGATTGGACATAAGCCGAGATATCACGCGAATGAAATCACGACCTACATTCAATCCCTTAAACCATGCACTCGTCGAGACCTTAGGGATAATCGTGTGTAACCAACGACCGAACTCATCTTCACTCCACATGCGCTGCCAACTAACGAGTGTGTCCTGACGAGGAATGTGAAAAAATTCATTATAGGCAATTTGCCTTTCAAAAAGTGTGCCTTCTGAAGCGCCCACCTTAGCTAGCGAGTCCGCTTTCTCATTCCCCGGAATCGAGCAATGAGAGGGAACCCATGCCAAGGTAATCTTGAATAATTTTTCGACCAAAACACTCAATAGATGTCTTATTCTTGTTAGGAAATAAGATGAGCGTTTATCAACTTTCATTGAGCGGATTGCCTCTATTGAGCTGAGACTGTCTGAAAAAATAAAATAATGGTCGATGGGCAGTGTTTCAATGATCCCTAGAGCATAGTATATCGCACCCATTTCTGCGACATACACGGAACAAGGATCTTTGAGTTTGAAAGAGGCACTGGAATTTTCATTGAAGATGCCGAAGCCAGTGGACCCGTTTATGTATGAACCGTCAGTAAAGAACATTTTATCAGATCCAACTTTCCAATATTTTTCCGAAAATATCGACGGAATAACATTGGAGCGTAGGTGATCTGGTATTCCATGGATTTTTTGTCGCATGGACAGATCAAAAATGACAGAGGAATTGCAAAAGTATGGGAAGCAAACTTGGTTGGTGATGCCTGGTGAAGGGTGCACGTCGTGGGTAAGGTACTCATGGTATAAAGACATAAAACTTGACTGAGGAGTCAGTTGGAGTAGATTTTCGAAGTTATCAATCACCAATGGATTCATGATCTTGCAACGGATGAGAAATCTGTAGGATAATTCTGTGAACCAAAGAGTAAGCGGGGGTACTCCTGCCAAAACTTCGAGACTTATCGTATGTGTCGAATGCAAACACCCCATGGCTATACGCAAGCAACGATATTGTATCCTCTCCAGCTTGAGAATATGAATCTTGGCAGCTGATCGGAAGCAAAAACTGCCATATTCTAACACTGACAATATCGTTATTTTGTACAACTGAATGAGGTCTCCTGGATGGGCACCCCACCATGTTCCGGTAATTGTTTGGAGAAAATTGATTCTTTGCTGGCATTTCTGTTTCAAATACGCAATGTGTCTCCCCCAGGTACACTTAGAATCAAAATATACACCCAGGTATTTGAAAAACATAGAGTGTTGGATCGTTTTGCCGGATAGGTAAAGCTGGAATTGGGCGGGTTCGTGCTTCCTAGAAAAAACGACCATTTCAGTTTTCTCCGTAGAGAATTCGATACCCAGCTTGTGGCCCACGTGAACAGATTGTTCATGGTATCTTGCAACGACTTTTGCAGAGCGACGGGATTAGTACCCGTGATGGAAATAACTCCATCGTCTGCAAGTTGTCTCAGCGTGCAGTCTCTAGTTAGACAATCATCTATATCATTGACGTAAAAACTGTACAAGAGGGGGCTTAAGCAGGAGCCTTGCGGTAGGCCCATAAAATTGTAACGAGAAGATTTTGAGTTGCCATGAGAGAAATTCATGTGCTTTTCTGACAGTAAATTGTACAGGAAATTATTCAGAATTGGTGAAAGTCCACGATTATGAAGCTTCTCTGAGAGAATTTCCATGGAAACTGAATCAAATGCCTCTTTGATATCGAGAAAAACGGAAGCCATTTGTTCTTTGCGAGCAAATGCGATTTGGATTTCAGAAGATAGCAGCGCGAGACAATCATTCGTCCCTTTACCTCGGCGGAAGCCAAACTGCGTATTTGACAGCAAATTGTTCGTTTCGACCCACTTGTCTAAACGAAGTAGAATCATTTTCTCTAACAATTTGCGAATACAGGATAACATTGCAATCGGCCTATACGAGTTGTGATCGCAAGCCGGCTTGTTGGGTTTTCGTATGGCTATCACTCTCACTTGTCTCCAGTCATGCGGGACAATATTCAGCTCCAGAAACTTGTTGAACAAGTTCAGCAAACGCTGTTTTGCCAAGTCGGGAAGATTCTTCAACAAGTTGAATTTAATCTTGTCCGACCCCGGAGCTGAATTGTTACATGAGAGGAGGGCAATTGAGAATTCTACCATCGAAAAATTCTCATAATCGCATTGGAGCGGAATATCGCGTACGACGCTTTGTGCAGGAACAGAATCGGGACAAACCTTCCTTGCAAATTTGAAAATCCAACGGTCAGAGTATTCCTCACTTTCATTGGTATGGTTCCAGCCACGCATTCTCCTAGCCGTATTCCAAAGAGTACTCATAGCGGTCTCCCTTGACAAACCATTGACGAATTTCCGCCAATATCCACGCTTTTTTGCTTTAATCAGACCTTTTAGTTTGGTTTCTAGAGCTTGGTACTTTCGAAACCATTCCACTAATCCAGTTTTCCTGAATTTTTTGAAAGCGGATGATTTTTCAAGGTAGACCTTTGAACATTCCTTGTCCCACCAAAGTGATGGAGGACGACGTCGGAAAGTGGTAGCCGGTACACGTTTCTTTTGAGCTTGAAGTGCGCTATCGTAAATCAAACTTGATATAAAATTATATTTACTCTTCAAGGGGAGGAAGTTCATGCATCGAAATGATTGCTTCAGATATTAATTCTGCAAATTTTCTCCAGTCAATATTCTTCGTGAGGTCATACGCAATATCGACTGACTCACTAGATTTTGATTCATTGGCGATCGATAAAATTATTGGTAGGTGATCACTACCGTGGGGATCTTGGATTACCTTCCATGTGCAATCCAGGGATAATGAAGAAGAACAGAGAGATATGTCTAGCATGCTTGCCCGTGCAGGAGGGTTGGCTATCCTAGTTGCTTCCCCAGTATTTAAAACTGTCATGTTGAAGTTGTCGCACAGATCATAAATCAACGTGGCACGGTTGTCATCGTAGAGTGACCCCCATGCTGTTCCATGGGAGTTGAAGTCACCTAAGATTAACCGCGGCTCCGGCAATGCCTCGATAATATCAAAGAACTGATGGCGGCCTACCGTAGTCCTGGGAGGAATATATATATCGAAGCAATGCAGAGTTCTTTGCCATTGATTTGTTATTGGCAAGTGACAACTTCAATGCCTGTAATCGATGGGATAGTGACTCTATAGAAGGAGTGACGTTTTTTGATCCCCAATAGTACGCCACCAAACGAGTCGTTACGATCTAGGCGAATAATGTTGAAATCGTGGAAATTCAGCTCGTCGGCTGAACAAAGCCATGTTTCACAGAGAGAAAATACATCACAGTTAGAACTGTGAACTAAAAATTTAAATTGGTCTAGTTTAGGGATGATGCTTCTGCAATTCCACTGTATGACAGTGGTCAAATCCTTGACCTCTTGCGCTGAATTAGGCATCGAGGGAAATGAACGCTGCTAAAAAGCCACATTTTTCTTTCAAAAATGTTCTCACAACCGGAAGCAAACATAATACTATGCTTTTAAGAGGATCATTTATATTTAAAGTATTTAAAATGTTATCCACAAGGTCTGAAAGCGCAAGCAGGCCAGGTAGTGGCTGTTGCTTCGACCGCGAAAATGGAACAGACGTGTTCGTTGTTGTTCCGGGAAGTGCTGAGGACCCCTGGTTGGTAGCATGACCACGTAAACCGGGAGGTACTTGCTTCGGCCTATTCTCAGCACGTTCAGTTCGAGGCTTCATTCCAACTTGGGAAGTTTCGGTATTCTTTCTGGGGAGTGATGGAAAAGAAGTTATTTTTCTTTTCCTGATGGCACCCTGCGATGTACCGGAACATCCGGCATTGGGAGCGTCAGCAACAGGCTCGTCGTTCTGCAGAATGGAGTAGGGATTGTCCTGTGTCGTTGGCACGGAACTCTTAAGCATTTCTGCAAAAGTCCGCTTGGAACGTTTCTTTAAGGAACGCTTGAGTTTTTCCCCTCGTTGTTTGTACACCGGGCATTGAATAAAATCATGAGGAGTCCCGCCGCAATGAAGACACTTGTGCTCTTTCGCGCAAGGATTCTCATCATGGCTCTCTCCACAATCTACGCAACGTTTTTTATTGCAACAATAGGCGGCCGTGTGACCGAGTTGCATACATTTGTTGCATTTCATTACCCGGGTTACAAACAATCGAACAGGTAAACGAAGTGCCCCTATTGCAACGTAATTTGGAAGGGCGGAACCCTCAAAAGTCACACGAAAAGAGTTTGTCCGATTGAGAATTCTTTTGTCATTTTTATGTGACACAGATTTCAGTCGATCGCATGCAAGAATCTTCACAGTTTTTAGTGTGGAGTTCTTGAAGCGACCGACACCATCGATTATCTCTTTTCGGGTCAAACCCTTTTCGGTTATTACGCCGTCTATTTCGACGTTGCAACAGGGTACGTATACACGATACTCAATCGCAAAGAGGTCGCAGCGCGTTATTTTGTTCGCTTGGGTCCTGCTTGAGACGACAACTCGTAGTTTGTCTGGCCCCATCCGTGTAATTTCGGTAACGTCAGAAAAATGTTGAGTTAGTTCCTTCGAGATACGAATGACATTGAGAGGTTTGGATTTTCGTCTAAAGTACACAATGAATGGGCCTTTGGAGCCTTCAGGGTATTCTTTAGGACGAAAATCCTGTTTCTCGTCGATTTCCTCATCTTCGGAACTATCAACTTCGTAAACAGAATTTTCTACCTCAATTTCTGCTTCATCCTCCTGCTCTTCAGGAGGAGGTTCGGTATCAGAAATATTCAATTGCGTCAACGGGGGGTCCATTCCGCCCTCAGCCATATTAGAAAAATCGGCCAACTGTTCGATATGAACAGAATATAATAATTATCAAAATGAATAAGTAAAAAAAAAATATTATAAGGTTATGCTGCGGATAATGTTTATATTAATTTATTTTATTTATATAAAATTCTAAAATGAAAAAAAGTTCCAATAAAATTTCAACGGTAATGTAACCAAGAAAAAATAGACACCCCTAATGCCAACGTTTGCCGATTTGGTAAACACACAGATGAACAATGGTGTAAATCGAGCACAGATGGTAGAAGGAATGATAGGAGGACAAAAGAAAAATAAACTTATACTTGCCGCTGCTGTGTGGCGTGTGTGATGAATCTGTCTGAATTGTATCCTCTGCGTCTCGGTCGCGCACCACTTTGAGCTTCGCTCTACTCGCAAGCGCAACCGATGAAAAAAACATAGTCTGATTCGATGTGGAAAAAAACACCTTTGTTGGATCGTTTCGAAAACCTATCCGATCTACTTGCGAGTTATCGAACGAGTGAATGATATATTTGGAAAAGTTGTTGGAAATTATAAGCAAATTCATAAAATTTCATGAACATGACTGTATAACACGACAAACATATTAAAAGAGATTATTTACTATAAAAAAAAACAATAAATTAGAAATATTTTTTAAATATCTCGAGAATAGTTGCATTTAGAAGGAGATTGATAATAACTTTTTTTGTTTTAAATAACATCAGGATTCATAATTTGTGATAAAAACTTTACTGCTAACATTCAAAAACTCGAAGTTTCGAAAATTCCTAAAAATTCGATGTTCCACAAAGTGCGTCAAAAATAGTTTTACCATCTTGGGCCCATTTTTTAAATTTTCTGCATGACTTCTATTTTGTATGAAAAAATAAAAAATAAATAAAAAATATGTATTTTGGATATTGCAAATTGAATTTTTATTTTGTGAATAAAAAAAAGAGTACTAATTTTTTTTCTCAGTGTATATTTTTTTCATATTCGATCATCAATACTCTATAACTCTTTCTAAGACACTATTTCGGTACGACTCATATTTTTTGAGATATAAATTATCAAAGATTTCTCGATACGCCCTTTTCAAAAGTTACGCTTGAGTAAAAAAATTCCCAATTGCTGTGAAAAACTCATATTTCCTCCAACCCAAACGGAATACACACTTTCATTGGAATCAAAAATACAAGTTTTTAAAATCTGCATTTTTAGGACGATTTCATTTGGAATTGCTGTTATATAAGATTAGATATATGAGCTAGAGATTATAATTTTGCGATTCTGGAAAAATACACGATAAAAAAACTTTTTTTATAACTAAAAATTTTGAAAATAAAATTTAAAACTAGAATATCTCAGGAATCTCAAATTATCAATATAAAAAACATTTTTTTCACATTAAAAAGCCTATATTGTCTCCAACAACTGGTAGAAACTTGATCCTGAACAAGTTAAAAATGATTTATTATGTCATCCTAAAATTTAAATTGCATTCTACTAAAATTTCTAACTCAAAATCTGTAATACCTACAAAATTATCGTCAAAGGAAGAAATGTTGGAAATTATTCTTATGAACAAGTATTAAAAAAAATTATTAAATTACGCTGAAAAAAGATAATTATTTAAAAAATTGAAATTCATTCTTCTCGAAAAGGTTTTTTTCAAATTCTCAAAAAAATTATATGAATAGTTCTTACAATTTTCAACAAGTCACTAATACATTGGAAGATGGGCACTTTAATAGGGAAACAGTTTTTCTAACAACAGCTTTTTCATGTTTTCTTTAAAAAAAAAAATTGTTTATAGTCAAGATAGCGATATAGTGTATTTGATAAAGTTTTAGATCTTATTAAAATATGAACTTTTGTCGAAGACGTCAACTTTCTATACTTTATAGTTTCTGCAAAATTTCTCGTTTACCAAAAAAAAGGATTTGTTTTCAGTTTGTACATTTTTTCAGAACAGCAAAATTATAATGTATATTCATGTAAATAACCCATTTTTGCGTTATGAAGCCTGTTTCAGAGGGAACCAGATATAAAATGCGGGTACTAGCAGTACGGTGAAGAAAATAATCGGGTGTATCACACGAAAAGTTCGATAATTCATCCGAACAGCTGACGGACAATTTTCATGTATTGTTTCCTTAAAGTTCATTAAAAACCTACAAAATGACTTCCTTCCCATTTTGTACGTTATTTCTATGCTGAGAAATGTCCTACATTATGCAACCAAATTATAACTGAAACAGGCTTTAGTTTATTTTCTGATGTTTTTTTTTAATAAAGCCCTTTTCAGTCCTAGGCCATGAAAAAGTTGGCAAAGTTTCAGCTAAATCAAAAATATGAAATTAAAATGGTTTCGTGTTGATTGGTGGAATGCCTCATATGTTACTTAATCATAGAAACGTGGTTTTCTTCCTGATTTGACTCCCTTAAAGGATAGACGTAGTCCTACGCAAAAAAATCTTTTGGAAATTATTTCAATCACAAGCACAACTATTTCGAGCACAGCGTGAAACAAAATCAAAATTTACGTTTATTGCAAGTAACCTTATCGATTCGTGGTGATATCGACGCAAACGATATTCCTCGGGCGCCTTTAGATCGAATGTGAATGATACGAATAAAAATCATTACGACCCACTATTGCGTCAAGCGCATAAATCTATCGCAACCGCACACATCGAACACGTATACGACCTGAACCTCAACTAGCCAATATTCATGTCGTTAATGAATCACGTCTCTATCATTTGTTATTTCCATACACATAAATACCTCCAAACACGATTAATAATATAAACACCCCTTTCAACCAACCACCCGGCAGGCATGGCAGGCATGAAGTCAACGATCGGTTCGCTTCGGCGAGGAAGAAAAAAAAGCAGCTAAAGCTTTCGTGATAACAGCCTCTAAACAAACCCTCACGACACTCCCGTTTATTACGGGGGGCCCGGGTAAGCAGAGCGCTGGCTGCAATTATAACCCAACATTGGTTATAAACGCCATCGGAAGCCTAGGTTTAGGGCTGGCGGAGGGGGGACGGTAGAAAGTAATCCATCATCTGGCCTAATATCTAGCACACATGAGTCGTGAGTAGATGAGGTTGGCTGGGGGAAACCTTATTACGGTGACTTTAGCTTCGCACGGGGGTTGGGACACAGGTAAGTAAACAATCATTAAACATCTTCAGCCGCTGGTGCGCCTCCTCTTGGGGCCAAAGCCGAAGAAATGAGCTACAAGCTTCGTTAAATATGTAAAATATTGAGTGAATACATGGGATATCGATATTAATTTGATGTTTATTCATACGATACATGCACACGTGTCGGGTGACGGTGCGGGAGGTCGGTCGCTGGCGTTGGGGAAGGCACATAAGGAAGCCAGCGTTTTTGTTGTTGTTGTTGCTGTTCGTTCACTTCCAAGTTCCTTGCCAAACAGCGAGAAGGCATCATCTGTGAACGTGCGCCACGGCTTGCCCCTCGTAATGGGTAATGAAGGGTTTTCTCCGAGGAGAACTCCTTTCCATCGCTCGCTTCGATTTGAATATTCAAATCCAATTAGTAAATCGATATTTGTGTTACCGCAGATCGTAGCAACCGGATGGAGCGAGTTTCGTTCGTACGCGCGCAAAAAAAGGGATTTTTTCATTATAATGATACCCCGTACCGCGTGTGAGTGTGTGAGTGTGGACCTGTGTGAAGTCGGGGGTGGTTTATTGGGTTAATTTGCATGTCGAGTCGGATCAAGCTGAAGGCCACCGAGAGAGTGGATAGTTGGAGGTATCGGAAAGTAGTGCGTTTCATGTCTTGATTACAACGGTTGAAACGTTCCCAGTAGGGCAAGAAATTATCCCCGCCGAACAAAGGTAAGAAAACGGTTGATCTGTAATTTAGAATGCTTTGTATTATAGAAGCGCTTTGATAGGACAAAAGGCCTTCGTCAATACAATGAGAACACTTATCGATAATTGAGCATACGTGGCGTTTTAATGTAGGACTACGTTTAACAGGATGATATGTGGTGCGAAATGAACCTCTACAAGTCGAATATGTAACAAAGAAATGAAACATTCCGAACACTTACGAGGGCAGTTCGATAAGTACTTAGCCTGCAAAAAAAAAACAAATATTTTGGAAAAGTGGCTATTTATTTCTCAACATAGTCTCCTTTTAGCTCGATAAACTTGACACAGCGATGCTCCAACTTCTTTAACCCATCTGAAAAATATTAGGCTGTCAAAAAAGTCCTGCGTTATTTTTTTTTAAATTTTCATTTGCTCATAAAATTAGTTACAATCATCTGTTTTAAGTCAAATATGCGCCGTTTTGTTCGATGACTTGTTCCCAACGAGATGCCAACTTCATAATACCCCTGTTATAGAAGCTCGCATCCTTATTGGCAAAAAACTCGGATAGCCAATTTTCACAGGCCTCTTTTGAGGCTAAGTTCTGACTACCTTGCTCAATCGCCATAGACAAAAACAGGTGGTAGTCACTTGGTGCAAGGTCCGGACTACACGGCGGATACAAAAGAACCTCCCATCCGAGCTCCCGGAGCTTCTGGCGCGTCACCAAAGAAGTGTGTGGCCTGGCGTTGTCCTGATGGAAGACAATGCGGCCTCTGTTTATCAAAGATGGCCTCATCTTCATGAGTGCTACCTTCAAGCGGTCCAGTTGTTGGTAGTACAGGTCCGAATTGAACGTTTGGCCATAGGGAAGCAGCTCATAATAGATTATTCCTTGACAATCCCACAAACACACAGCAGAACCTTCCTGGCCGTTAATGAGGGCTTGGCCACCGTCTGAGCCGCTTCAGCGGGCTTCGACCACGACCGTTTGTGCTTCACGTTGTCGTAAGTGACCCACTTTTCATCGCTAGTCTCTATCCGCTTCAGAAACGGGTCGATTTTGTTGCGATTCAGCAGCGATTCACATGCGTCGATACGGTCAAAGATGTTTTTTTTGCGTCAACGATTGTGGCACCTATACATCGAGCTTATTTGTGAATCCAAGCTTCTTCAAATGGTTAATAACGGTTTGATGACTTATCCCCAGCTCTTGGCCGATGCTACGGCCGCTACTATGCCGGTCTTTCTCGGCTAATTCAGCGATTTTGTCGCAATTTTCGACGACAGGCCTTCCGGAGCGTGGCGCATCTTCGACGACCTCTACACCAGAACGAAAACGTTGAAACCATCGTTGTGCGGTGGAAATGGAAACTGTATCGGGTCCATAAACTGCACAAATTTTATTGGTAGTTTGAGATGCATTTTTGCCTTTGTCATAGTAGTACTGTAAAATATGTCGGATTTTCTCTTTATTTTGCTCCATATTTGCGACAATATAACTCACGAACGACTTAACCAAACAAAACACTGTCAAGAACTATATTATAGCGCGCAAAAATACCTTTCCAACAAGCTATAGTATGACTCGATACAGTGAATACAACTAGAACTACGCGCTTACAACGACACCTCGCGGAAATACCGCAGGACTTTTTTGACAGCCTAATACGTTTTCTCGAGGTCTGCAAAGTAGGCCTCCGTGGCGGCGATGACCACCTCATTCGTCTCAAATTTCTGCCCGGCGAGTGACTTTTTCAAGTTTGGGAACAAAAAAAAAGTCGCACCGGGCCAAATCTGGAGAATACGGTGAATGGGGCAGCAGTTCGTAGTGCAATTCGACCAATTTGGCCGTGGCGACGGCGGAATTTCCATTTTTTTCCATTTTTTTCAAAATCCGCGGACACACCCGCTTCCACACACGGTTAAAACAAAACTATGAGTCCGATTCGGCTGAAATTTTGACAGTAGCCGTTTACGAGAATGTACTACACGATAAGTAATCTCTCTTGCGATACTGACACCATCGGGCGATGAGGCTAAGTAGGGGAAAGGGTGGCAGTTTCGGACAACGCTTGTAAAAATTAAGTGGTACAATTTTCAACCAAATTAAAAAAAATAAGTAAGTTAACAGCCCTTCCACCAACAGTTGTCATATGGTTTGACATCTCCTGATCGTTTATTACATACGAAAACAATATAGTGCTCTTTTTCATACACGTTTCGAAACTTTTGAGCGTGAAGTTGTAAGTATTTCCCCTAAATCTTTTGTAAATGATTTAGAAATTTAAGTACACCACCTCAGTTAGTAACTAATACGAAATGAAAAAACGTGCATGCAACGGGGAAATAAAGATCTATTTTTTAGATAAAATTATGATTTGTCCTCGGATGGTGGTGGGGCACATTCGGGCACTGTTTAATCTATATAAATAGAAATGTAAGGCAAAATCTGTTGGTAAGCGGAAAACCCGAAGAAGGGATGGTCCGATTTTAGCCTCCTGTATTTTGTTGTATTCGTCTCCTCCGGTAGATCAATATAGTGGAGAGAAAAATCGAAATTTTTTCGGAAAATCCTGACGGAAGGTCGGAAAATTCGGAAAATTGAATTCCCACATGATCGAAAATTACATCATAATAAGCGTTGTTAGTCCACTCGATGTTTGCGCAATCGAAATTGATCTTTGTTCGTAAGTGGAAATGGATTTTCAGGCGAAATAACGAATTTCCATATCTTACATCTATATAAATAAAAATGGAAGGCAGAATCTGTTGGTAAACGGAAAACCCGAAGAAGGGATGGTCCGATTTTAGCCTTCTTTATTTTGTTGTATTCGTCTCTTCCCGCAGATCAATATAGTGTAGAGAAAAACAGGAAAATTTTCGGAAAACTCTGAAGGAAGGTCGGAAAATTCGGAAAATTGAACTCCCACATGTTCAAAAATTACATCATAATAAGCGTTGTTAGTCCATTCGATATTTGCGCTATCGAAATCAATGAAGAGTTCAGTGATTGGACTCACTAACGTTCACTTAGTAAGAAAACGTGGATGTTTGAAAGTATTCAAATCAAAAAATCTATTTTGGGCGGGACGAAGTTCGTCGGGTTAGCTAGTACCTCATAAAATTTGTGTCTTATTGTTGTTACTAACAAACATCAATTTATTCTGATTCTCAAACCTAATGATGGTTCGAAACTACAATAAGAAAATTGATCGAACCAGTATCAACGAAGATGAGATGGAAAGAGCTATCGAGCTAGTTTCGAATAGAACGTTTTCATGATTCTAGCTCACAGGTGGTCCAACTGGGTCCATTGTCTTTGCTAATTTCCCAACTAACGGTTGCATAACGGGAAAACTGTTTCTTAATGTTCTGGAACATTTGAAAAAAAAAAATAGCAAAAAGCAACGTAAACGAATCAATATCAAAAAAATGGGTGGGTTATATCTATGATATAACCGCAAGGATGACGTGGGACTCCGTTTGGCTTAGTAATCATTTGTTTGTATTGATTAAATCATTGATTGAATGAAAAAATTTCAGAATTCAATTGAATTCAACATATTTGATGTGTAAGTAAAGAATTTGAACAAACGCTACGTAATGGAAGGCACCTTGCATGTATTTGCAATGCCAATTTTCCCAGGCACCTTGGTTTTGGTGGCTGTGTTAAGGAACATACTTCGATGGGAACAAAAACAGGCCCCCCACCCCCTCCACTAACATGTATTTGCAAAGCGGATTCCTCAGGTACATTGATTTTGAAGTCTGTGTTTGGGAAACCGTGAACAGACCAATCAAAACTTGGCAGGTAGGGCGTTTAGATAACGTTTAACATTTCACAGTCGTTCAATTGTTTATCGCATGAAAAATAATATTTTATTCATTGTGATAGTTGCGTTGAAATATTTCCTATCAATTGATGCTAACATCGTTCCGATCTATTGAGAAATGTTCGAGTTATAAGCATTCTTTCATTTTTTCCAGCATGTTCTGTGTTTGTGTTTTCATTTTACCCCCCCATATATTCCGGTCCCACGTCGAAAATCAAAAATCAATCAAAAAGTCATTGCACTTTGGAAACAATGAATATTGCCGAGAAAATTGCACAATTCATGTATATTTTCCACCTTATGTCACAAATCGCTTATAACCGCTGGATATTTCAGTTATGGGCCCTTCGAAGCAAAAGCTCTCAGTTTCCCAGAACGATTGGCTACTCAACCATCCTGGAAAAACTATTTCTATACACGACTTTTCAGGTATAGTTGCATCGGCTTATAATGCTTCTTTCAATCTGAGTAATATCCTAGCTGGATTTAAAATGACAGGTTGCTATCCATTCTCAAGAAACGTTTTTTCGGACAAGGATTTTGAGTCCTCAAATGATTTCACCTACTTGAGCGGAGGTAGCAACTGACTAATCGGTTAGTACAACAATGCTGCAAAGCATTGCGTCTACAGCACAGATAGATTTTACTTTGGCAACTTCGACCCCGGAAAATGCTGAACCTTTTTCAAAAACTTCACCGCGACTGCCCCAGGATTGTCCGAAACTGCCCCACACATGGGGCACATTTGGACAAAAAGGCAATTTTCAAAAATTCGAATAAACCATTCGTAATCGCATCAACGAGCACCTCTAACACGCTCATATGATACATTGATGTCCAAATGACAACCAGGATAAATTCAGGATTTTTTTATTTTATTTTACAAAAAATATTAAAAATCAAAGAAAAAAAAAGTGTCCGAATGTGCCCCCCTCCCCCCTACTTATCGGACCGCTCTCGTATAACTCGATGATTTCTCGATAGATCCCATAGAATTGGAAATATCTCTATTAAATCTATATCTATGTCAATTAAAATAAAGAAAAATATATTTTATTGCTTCGATCGAGCTATTGAACAATGATAAATGTTAATTATAATCTAATAGAAAAATGTAAGGGGTTGTATCTAGAACACGACCGCATTTACGACGTAGAACTACGATGTTATATTATTCAATCCGCTTGTGTATCGCTTCAGATATCGTTTAAAATTTGAACAATTTTAAACTGCCTTCGGGACTGGTAAACCGATTGAGAATAATATGCCTGAATGAATATGCATTTAGAGAGGATATCGCTACCAGACATCGACACTGAAGATCTACATTAGGGTGTCAATGAAAATGATCATCTCTAATTTCATAAAAAATATTCACCACCTCGAAAAAACACCTTATGCCAAATATCAGCTCAATCGGACTTAAGGGAGAGTGGCACAAAGCAGTCAAAGTTCGAGTTGTTTGAAAATCGTTTTCGAGAAAAAATGTTTGATGCCAAATGTCTTAAATTGCATGAAACGTCGAGATCTAGTGTCATCTAAAAAAAAATGTTTGTCAAAAATCGTATGGTTTTGCGAAATGTTGATTTGCCCGATAATATACCTTATGCAAAATATTAGCTCATTCGAACTTCATTTATTAGTGCCGCAGAAGTTTAAATTTCAGTTTTTTGAAAAACGAAAGATCACCGAAAATCGGGGTTTTCAAAAAAAAAGGGTTGATGTCAAATGTCAATTACTTTTCACTGTATAGAGTCGAATCCTGTATATAAGCAAGTCAAAACAATTTTTTTATTCGTTTTTTATGCATATATGTTCCGTTTTTTTTAATATAAAAGAGGAATTTAATTTTTGATTCATCCCCTTGAAGCCAGAACGATTTCTCACACGATAGACGATCATATTTTATGAAAAAAAAATCTTTCAACGCATATGTTCGAATTTCAACAATGAGAAAGTTATAGAACTTTTTTCCTGTTTCGGACTTTGTTGTCTCAAACTGGCTCTGCATTAAAAAAGTACGATACGGAAGACGATTCTGTAGCTTCCATTTGAAAGATGAGGAAATTTAGTACAGGATATAGCAGTGGAACATTTAAATTAGTGGATTTAAATAACATTTCGGAAGTGAAAGCCTAAAAGCTTGTAATTTTTAACAGGTTACTATTCATTTTATTCTAAAAATTCATGCTTTACTTGATTAGTTTCTATCAATTAAACTAAAGCTCTCTTACCATTCTACAGTTTGTTGTTTGACACCCAAATTCTATATTTCTGAATTTCGCTGCAATATCGATATAAACAATTCAAGCAAAATCTTCAAAAATGACGGTTTTTACCCCACTGTACATATACTAGCCACCTAAATTTCACATCAACGTTGAAAGGTTACGTTTTTACTTGAAATAAGTCATATTTGAAATGTAAAAAAAATAATTTGTTTTTCAAACTGTATATAATCGAATCCGACCTGTATTGGAATCGTAATCCAGTTCAGATTCTGATTTAGAAAACTATATTCGCGCAGACAGCATGATGCTTCGTGTGCTTTCATTGGGAGGCGGATTGTCTATTCATTTCAAGGCTAGCCGAAGAAACAGACTTTCGTATCTTTTCTCCTTAAATCGAACATGAGAAAACAAGACTTCACACTACATATGGTCGGTGTTAAGTCAGAGCGGACCAAGTCGCAAAATTGAAAATTTTGAGTTATTGATTACATTAGGTTAAGTATTTTGTAAGCTACATTCCACAATATTCAGATCTGGAAAAACACGCGTACAGCAGGAATAGTTTATTGAAATTGTTTGAACGCTCAATTTTCGGTAGATATTTTTTTATAATTTGTCGTGGTACACCATAGTAAACGCACTTTGAGTATTTTTTGAATTTTCAAGCTTATGGTGTGTAAAATAGAAAAACTACGCTTTTCACATAACGCTCGTAATGAACCATATTCAGGGATTCAGGAAAATTATCTAATTTTCTGATTAGATACCCTATACGATATTTTCCATAGTGCCGGTGAAAGGGTTCGGGGGCACTTTTTATCAACACATGAATACAATACAATCATAGATTCTAGGAAAATTTCAAGATTTTTTTAGTACTTAAATTTTTGGTGAAAAAAAATTATATTATATTTCTCGATACAGTATAGTAAAATGCATTTCAAGTATGTTTTTTTTTCAAATATTTATCTCGAAACTATTGAGAGTGGCTTGCAAAAAATTAAAAAGTACATTTTTCGCCATAAGTCCTATGGTGAGCCACATAGGGTTCATAAAAATAGTTAAAATTAAAAGTTTAAATTAATAGTTAAAAAACAAGTTAACGGGACATGAACGTATAGTTGGCGTAAAATTACGTTACTATTAGGCTGTCAAAAAAGTCCTGCGGTATTTTTTTTTTTGAATTTTAATTTGTTCATAAAATTAGTTACAATCATCTGTTTTAAGTCAAATATGCGCCGTTTTGTTCGATGACTTGTTCCCAACGAGATGCCAACTTCATAATACCCCTGTTATAGAAGCTCGCTTCCTTATTGGCAAAAAACTCGGATAGCCAATTTTCACAGGCCTCTTTTGTGAAACTAACTTCTGACTACCTAGCTCGTTCGCCATGGTCAAAAACAGGTGGTAGTCACTTGGTGCAAGGTCCGGACTATACGGCGGATGCAAAAGAACCTCCCATCCGAGCTCCCGGAGCTTCTGGCGCGTCACCAAAGAAGTGTGTGGCCTGGCGTTGTCCTGATGGAAGACAATGCGGCCTCTGTTTATCAAAGATGGCCTCATCTTCATGAGTGCTACCTTCAAGCTGTCCAGTTGTTGGTAGTACAGGTCCGAATTGAACGTTTGGCCATAGGGAAGCAGCTCATAATAGATTATTCCTTGACAATCCCACCAAACACACAGCAGAACCTTCCTGGCCGTTAATGAAGGCTTGGCCACCGTCTGAGCCGCTTCAGCGGGCTTCGACCACGACCGTTTGTGCTTCACGTTGTCGTAAGTGACCCACTTTTCATCGTCAGTCACCATCCGCTTCAGAAACGGGTCGATTTTGTTGCGATTCAACAGCGATTCACATGCGTCGATACGGTCAAAGATGTTTTTTTGCGTCAACGTGTGTGGCACCCATACATCGAGCTTCTTTGTGAATCCAAGCTTCTTCAAATGGTTAATAACGGTTTGATGACTTATCCCCAGCTCTTGGCCGATGCTACGGCTGCTACTATGCCGGTCTTTCTCGGCTAATTCAGCGATTTTGTCGCAATTTTCGACGACAGGCCTTCCGGAGCGTGGCGCATCTTCGACGACCTCTACACCAGAACGAAAACGTTGAAACCATCGTTGTGCGGTGGAAATGGAAACTGTATCGGGTCCATAAACTGCACAAATTTTATTGACAGCTTGAGATGCATTTTTGCCTTTGTCATAGTAGTACTGTAAAATATGTCGGATTTTCTCTTTATTTTGCTCCATATTTGCGACAATATAACTCACGAACGACTTAACCAAACAAAACACTGTCAAGGACTATATTATAGCAAAAATACCTTTCCAACAAGCTATAGTATGACTCGATACAATGAATACAACTAGAACTACGCGCTTACAATGACACCTCGCGGAAATACCGCAGGACTTTTTTGACAGCCTAATATATTTACTGCATATCTTTGAAAAAGCTACGCCACAGTCGCAGTTGACAACGTGTTAGGGAAACGCCTAGCAGTGTACACAAGTGTGTGGGATATTAGCATTTATTTCAACCATATTTCAAAATATTACCTTTCGTTTATAATCTATGTTACAATACTTTTTTCAAATCGATTGATGCAAAAATTCCGTGAATCCATGAATAAATTACTAAGAAATCAGCGCCCAAAATTGGCCAATTTTTATGACGCGATATTTAGTTTCTCAATTTGCATCCTCAAAATGTTCCCGAAAGACGTTATCCTAAGTCAAACGAATATGGCATCAATGGTTCTTCAATCAAACCACCACTAAGTAACCGACAAACAATTCAAAGATTTAATGGCTGCGAACATCCAACATATGTTATGGTATACCCGAATGTATTAATATATTTATAATCGTTCACTGTTTAACGCATCCCTCCGCAACAATTACCAGCGGTTTGGTGGGGCCCTAAACTCAACACAGAAATACAAAACACAGAAAGTGTGTTCTTTGTATCCCCTCTAAAAAAAAAAGCAATATGCCCGAAAAGCAACATCTTTTCTGCGGGTTATTTGTTCAGCGGGCAGGAAATAAACTGAGGATAAACGTACGTAATAAGTTTGAGTTCATCCCTTTTCTCCGCCTAATAGCCGATAATGGTGGGCTCTCATTGACTGTGGTGCGTGGAACCCTATCATCACAGCTTGCAGAGGGGAATTGTCTTGCCACAAACTTTTTTTATGCTGGTTTTTTTTATCGGAACCAAAATAGCAAGATGGTGGATGTTGGCCGCAGCGAAAAAAAAAAACAAAAAACAAACGCAGCATACCTTGATATCTCTATAATTGTGATGTGATCATTAGGATTCGATGGGAGGCTTGGATCTGTGGCAAAGGCGCATACCCAAAGCATATGGCATAATGGCTCTATTGTTGTTCGATGACGTCGATCGACCGCTGGGAGGATGTTTGTGGTTTTATGATTGTGGAAGTGGAATATCCCTGAAACTCGCCCTGGGGATGATGACTAAGCTCGAAGGTGTGCTCATTTGTTTTTTTTTGCCATCCGACGTTGAAATATTTCCAATAATCCATTTAGTTTCGCATTGACACACGAAAGTCGAGTGAGCTGAGCGTGATTCATTTTCGTCTCCCCTTGTCCGAACGAGATCCCAAAGGACGAGGACATCGTAAATCAGCCGCGTCGAATGGTGTGACTAAGAACGTTTAAAAGGCAGTTTGTCTCGATGTTTGCACTCTGCGCTGCGGCTAAAGAAGATGAATTGTCTTCCGCCGTATCGATGGATATTTATTGGATTCCACTGCCCGCCGTCGTCATCACCATCGCACCGTCCCTGGCAAAGGGAGAATTGAGATTAATCGGTGTAAACAAAATGGAAATGAATATCCCGCTGTTGGACGAACGGGAGCGATTTGTTATTTCGAAGAAAATACAGAACAAAGGAGAAAATTGCGTTCCAAAAATTATTTCTCGCTTAACCATGGATCCTGCTATCATAAAATAATGTTTTCATAACATAAATCAGAAACTATGTGCTGCAGGCTCGCAGATCCGAATACGATTTTGATTGCTTCCTTGACACTCATCAAATTATTCCGACCGAGTGTTCGATAAATGATATCCTCCAATCTTCGCGCTTTATCAGTATTTGAATTTTATTTCTCACACTCCTGAAAATCAATCCAAAAAAGTTGAATTCAAAATTATCATCTAAAGGCAACTATTAACCAGCTGACGACACCATGGATAATTAACCTATGAGATCGAAACAAGTTTTTCATAAATTCAGCGGGGAGGAAACCCGATCCTATCCCCAGGTAGGAGTAATAGACGCTTTTGTTTGGAGGTTTGTTCACTTGAATGATGATAGTGATGATGATGATGATGACGATAATGATGCCGATGAACCGCGAGTAGGTTATGATAGCTCTATTATGTGGAAAAAATGCCCGCCCGGGTGGCCGCTGCGGAAAATAAAAACAAATGTTCCAAACCAGATCGCGTTGAATGGGGTTGGAACCTCCAACTGTTTTTTTTTTATCAAATTGGACCACACCGAACGGCACGGAACGGAACACCAGAAGACGGTTGCTCGCGCCTTCGAACGGGGTAGAGGCGCGCAGTGAGTGAGTCAACAAACGAACAACAAAAAAACGAGCCAACATTTTTAGGATCCTACGAACGGATCGAGAAAACAAGGAATTATCAAATTTAATATCAATTCGTTACACGTTTTCCCCGTTCACACGTCGGGGGTCTTCGGAGGAGCAGCCAACCTTACACCGTGAGGATGTGTGTAATTTGAGGGTTATTGCAAACGCATGTTATTAAACGTTTTTGCCTTCTTTTAAAAAGAATTGTTCAATATTTGGAAATATAAAGACTAGCACTGTGGATGATGTGTAGCTTAATTGAGGTAGGTAATGGTTTCATGGTTTTTAAAAAATAGAGGGGCTGTATCTGAGACACGACCGCCTAGGACGTAGGACTACGCAATCTTATTTTTTTGAAATGTTGGTTTATCATTTCGGATATTATTTGCGGATACGTCGAGATCTCATAAATAACTATTAAGTAAAAAGTTCCGGGGTCCCTGGAAAGGTTTAATGGCGTGGTTTTGTAGAATCAATTCGAGAAGCAACGATTCTTTCTTGCCTTTGCAAGAACAATACACTTATTGGTCATATGTCGCAATTTGTTTCTTTATATCAATGTACGCATTGCACTGAGTATTTAACGAGAGGCATCTTCCGTGCATCCCTATTCACCAAGCATCAAACACGCGTCTAACAGATGCACACATCTGCAGCGATAAACTTCATGTGAAATATACGCTAGCGTTCATAGCTCGAGGGGAAACATAAAACACAAAACGAGCAGAATAAGCGACCTTTGTTGTTTCGGGCACAGAAAGATTCTGAGAATTTTCCTCAGAGGAGATGCAATACTTATACGATAGCGACAGCTTACTTCGCAAATATTCTCTTTTTGCTATCCCTCTTTGTTGTTTCTATTCTAGCGGCTGCATATGATACTCGTATTAGACAGCTCTGTTCGGGAAAGCACACAAATGGACAGAACAAATGTATGAAGAGATGGGAATGCTTCCAATTTTCATCAATTCGAACCATATACAGACTATGGGATTGAAATGCATATCATATCAAACAAATCTTAGAAAATGTCCGATTCGATTGGTATGTAAATCGTTAAAATCCGATCGCAGCAAAAATAGTTATTAACCTTAACTTTATTTCATAAAATCGTGACATGTTTTCTGATTTGGCACCCTTAATGTAAGACGTAGTCCTACGTCAAAAACTATATTGAAAAATGTCATTCGATTAAGAAAAAAAATCAGGAGGATCATGGTTGACCTAGAATACAGTCGAAAATTCTCCTATATCACTACAACCCTTGGAAACATTTAGATTAGGGTGGCAATGAAAATGGTCATCTCGAATTTCAAAAACTTACCCTCTAAAAAAAGTTCATCGCCTCGAAAAAACACCCTATGCAAAATATCAGCTCAATCGAACTTAAGGGAGAGTGGCGCAAAGCGGTCAACGATTGAGTTATTTTAAGTTGAAAAATCACCCAAGAAGGGAGTAAAGGAAGTCGGGGTTTTAAAAAAATAGATGCGAAATGTCTTAAAATTGCATGAAACAAATATGTTTTATTTTTATTAGGTTCATTTACCAATTCAGTTGTAACAGAGCCGAATTTATCGTGTACATTTTTTCTCATGTTGTATATTACAAGGTAGCCATTTTTAGGCATAAGAGTATTCATGTTCTATCGATACACAACACATGCCTTTTTTTCAGCGTAAGAATATTCCTAATGTTCGACCGTTCACAGTTGGACTATATACACAGCGGGACTGTTGATATGTTGATACGTTGTTGTGTTATAAATAGCACCAATCACCGATACAGCAGTCCGTAATATGAGCGGTAAGGGCCTGGGATTACCGTCACATGATGATAATTGCGTGGACGTAGTAGCTAGAATAACATACAAAGATGGTCAGTGCGGGTCCTGAGTTTTGAGCTCATGATTGTTCGCTCAGTAGCGGACACGCAACCAATTAGACTACGAAGACCCCCTTAACAAATGTTGATTTGCACGATAATGTACCCAATGCAAAGTATTAGTTCAATTGGACTACATTTACTAGTGTCGCAGACGTAAAAATTTGTTTTTTTAAAGCCGTAAAATCACCGGAAATCGGGATTATCGAAATATATTTTTTTGATACCAAATGTGTTATAATTGCGCGAAACGTCGATATTTACTGTTATCTCGAAAAAAAAATGGTGAAAATTTTTTTTTCTGCGCTCGCTCGTTTTTCAGAAAACAGGTCACGTTTCTATGAAATAAAGTTAACGTTAATAACTATTTACACTGTGAACGAATTATCATGATTAGCATACCAATCGAATTATAATTCGCTAATCATTAACGGTTTAAATTCATGAAAACTGGAAGAACTTTCTTTTTTCCCATACATTTGTTTTGCCGATTTGTGTGCTAACTCTACCAGTATTTCGAATGCTTATAACTTCAACTTTTCTTAACGGATCGGAAAGATGTTTGCATCAATTGATAGGAAATATTTCTACGCGTTTATCTCAATTGATGAAATGTTATTTTTCATGAGAATAACTGAATAACTGAATAACTGTAAAATGTCAAGCGTTATCTAAACGCCCTAACTGCCAAGTTTTGATTGGCCCGATTTACGGTTTCCCTAACACAGATTTCAAAATCGATGTACATGTGGAAATTTGCTTCGCAAATATATATGTGAGTTGGGGGTATTTTGGTTCCCACCGAGCTGTGTTTCCCTAACACGGACTTCTAAATCAATGTGCCAGGGGGAATCCACTTCGTCAAAACATGCAAGTCGGAGGTATTTTCCAACTGAGCTGTGTTTCTGCTTTGCAAATACATGCAAGTCGGGGGTATTTTTCGGTGTTGAGTACTTTTGTACTCGCTCGTCGTTGTGCAAACCGGAATATGTTTCCCTAAAACGTACTTTTAAACTGAGAAGCCTGGGCAAATCGTCATTTCAGATTCTAGAGGTGAATGAACTTTCGCTGTTCAAGAACTACGTAAACATGAGATGTGCAATAATTTCAGATGGAAATGTAAAATACAATGATCGTTTGACAATTTCGGTCACATATTTTGGTAGTCCTAGGCATCGTATCAAACGTTGAAGGACGTTCATCAAATTTATTTGTAACGAAGAACATAATCTAATACGAAAACTTCGATGCATTCTGAAATAATATTCGAAATGGTTAATAAGTGGATTGCATAATGTAATTGCGTAGTTCTTTGTCGAAAATATGCGGTCGTGTCCTAGATACAACCCCTTACAATTTTTTTGGGTTCACTGATTCCATTCCATGACTTTATGACATCAAACAAAATTAGGATTCGTTGTATTTTTTTTAAGATGAAAATGTTGTTAGAAAACCTGAATTTTAATTTAAAAAAAAAATGGAATTTAAATTAGATATGAAAGGTATATACGACAATGACCCACTATCCGGCCGGATACCGGATATTAAAAAAAATAATCTCATTAGAACAAATCATAACAAAATAGCTCACTTACATCATTCATGCATATTCGAAAATGAGGTTTGATTGCTGAAATGTCAGAAATGTTTTTCAATTAAATAATTATTAACTCACAACATAAATTTTTCAACAGTATTACTTTAAATATGATTTTCTTATCTAGTGGTACAAACAAATTTTTAGCAGTTAATGGTGACAACCGATTACGCTTTGCTTCGGGCACCAGGCTAGCTTCAGAGAGCAGTCTTTCGCTGTGAACACTGCTACATGGAGCTGAAAGATAAACTCTAGAAAGCCTTACAAATTGGCGGTGTTGCTTAGAGTTTCATGACCATCAAATGTAAGGATCATGATTGCGATCGAATCGGATTTTTTTTTCCCATAACAGTCGATTTTGTTAGCAATAGGATTTTTTTTCTTGCACCCGGCGCTGACTACTATTTTCATTTGCAACTTCATTGAAACAGTCTCGAAAGGTGTCGTGAGATTCGCGTGTAAGGTTTAATTCCGTTTCGTTTCTCTTGCTTCGTTTAGCAGGTGTTGAAGACGACGATGGGGCTGTTACTCTCAAAAGATTCGTCACAAGATGATATAATCCAATAAAATTTTCTGCCGTACACACATTTAACATTTCAAGAACTCCTAAATAGTCTGACTTGAACCTCGAGTCTAATAAGATTGCAATCAGGTAATTTGAATTTTCTCCTATGTAACTGAAATAGCAAGCCGTTCCATCGCTTATGGATGCTCGATGAGCTCGGATACGATAAGTTAAGGATACGAGAGAAATTGGGTGTTCTTTGTGCAGCCTCATCTTCGTCCAAATACTTTTTCAATTCAGCAACATACGGAATCACTTCGGATATACAAGAGAGGCCAGAACTTGTTATTTGCTCAAAAGGCTTCAAAAGCATAACGCACTGATCCATCAAGCCCCACTTTTGACTCGTCAAATTGGTGAGTCTGTCATGTTACGCTACATAAAGTGAAAAGCCCTTCCAGTGGCAATCATTTCAAACACTTCAGACTGGACCTTCATTGACTCATTCACAACTCTCTGAAGCGAATGAATGATACATCAGGCAGAATGGTACTCGGCAACCCTAGCTCCTTTCGCCGTGTTAGCGCCAATGTTATGGATTCATAAATGTATTTTAATTTGCTCGATTTCCCAGCGAGTGTCAATAACATTCAGTTCCTTTGCTATATTTTAGCCTTTGTGGGCTTCTGAGAATGGTTTCATAGCAAGAACTCCGTGTTGCAGTTGAAATTCGGTTGAGCTGAAAAGCTCAAGAAGCTAGAGTTGTTGTGCATACATGTCCAAATGTCAGAAGGACCAGAAACTGCGATAGCTTTTGGAATGTTGGTTATGAGTTTGTCATAAATTTAGTTGTAGATATCAGTAACAATGTTCTGAGAAATACAAGTGCGACTTGGTATTTCATAACGAGGTAACGCATGCTCTAGAAGTCTTTCAAATCACACCTTTCCTACGATGCTTAGTGGCTTGTTATCTATTATTATTCACATCCGAAACAAATTTTCTTTTAACTTGTACCTGGAATGGCATGCTCCAAAGCTTCAATCGGCGTAGAAAATTGTTTCATTTTTGTTTATCCCTTGAAACTCCTCCGGATGTTTAGATTTCATATGATTACTCATAGCCGAAGTATTTGATGAACAACAGAAAATACTAATTTAAAATGCTTAGAAAATTTTTTTGACATAGGACTATGTCTTTGATTTCTATATAGGGTGGTAACTCTACGAAAAATGTAACGATTTATTAAGAGTTTTCAAACGCATATTACTAAAAATGGTTATTGCGACATATGTTGTGTTATATATCATGGAAATTTATCCAGAATTTTTTTTTTGCTTGAAACATGAACGGTGAATGTAGTAAAAAAAGTTAACAATTTGACGATTTAATTGAGTATGTTTTCTTTTAATTGCACTATCCACTCGCTTCCTCCCCGACGCAACGAGCAATCTTTTTGCCTAAATTGGTTATGTCAAAATGCAATAAATGAATTTAAATGGCTGCTGATTTAGAAGATCGAAGAGGTATACCCATGTAAATCAGATTATGATAGCTTGAGTAGTCGCGATCTTACAGGGCTATAAAGTTATTACAAACAATGTTCCGGACAACGCGATAACGAAGGAGATAATGCTATTTTTATCTACAATATATTTTTGCAGTCATAGATTGATTTGACTAAGGCTTATATTTGTAGGTCTTAAATATTTAGACTTGGGTTTAAAAATGATACATGATGACTCTTTGTCTTCTTCTGCATGACAAACAAAAGGGTAGTAATGGCTTTAATGGTATTTTTGTGTACATTTTTGAACAGAATGCGGTACCGAATTCTACCACGTTATGTCATCTAACCCGTTTATAGGATACAAGTACATACAGGAAACGGTTTTTCCAGGGCATCCATTTGATGTATCAAAAGAGAAAAAAATACAGATTTTGAACAATGAAAAACTCAATTTAAATGCAATTACTACACACAATCACAGTCCTATGTCAAGATCCCGTCCGTGCCCCTAGGCTCAGACCCATCAACTTTTTTTCATTCAAAATAGTTCATTTACAAACAAAAACGTAACCTATAATACTCACATATCGGCTGTTTTTCCATCATCACCTCGAGAAATTTGAAGCCGACATAGTAAACACAAAGCTAGCTCGTTGTTTTCCTCATCTATATCAAAATGTTGCCAAACAGACGATCGTTTTTTTTTGCTGATGACATCTTTATTAAATAAACGAAGAAAACGCTTGAAGAACAATTGAGAGTGTATCCAAACTGATTACGTAAACAGTTGACTTCTGACTTTGACTGACATACTTTGACTTTTAACTGACGGACTAAAGTGCGATACACATACAACGTGACAGTCACCGTTCCGCTGACCATTCTCTTGGGTTTAATTTGCCGATGTCGAAGTCACCGTTGACGGTGTAAGTAGTGCGACCATGCGAAAAAATATTTGATATCAAAATAACTCTCATTTAGACTGATCGGATGCTATATGGATAATATTGGTGAGTTGGGAAAATATTATTGACACCAAGCCATACTAATTAGGAACATTAAAAATCTGTAAATTCGCAATGGAACCCAAAAAATCTCTAATCTGTAACTATAGATTCTTGTTTCCAAAAAGTCTCAAAAATCTGTAAATAACTCTCTGTAGATATGGCAACCCTGCTCACTATATTCCCGAAACGTAGTTCGACTTTCACGGCAGTATGAGCGCACTTTTGAAATTCACATTCACAAAGATAAACGGTGTTATTTATTAATTGTAAAGCTCTATGACACAGAATTTTGTATCTTTTACATCAAATGCTGTATGAATAAAATTGATGAGAGGTACCAGAGGGGTTAACCCTTTCCCGTACAACATCGAGTCTCACTCGTGGTGTACCTGCATAACATAGGCGCTAGAATGCTCAGCAGAGTAGTGAAACCACTTGATGTGTGTCGTATTAAATAATACGGGAAGTACTGCACTTTTTCTTCCAAAAATCTGTACTATCGAAAATATTTGTTGTAGAGAAATATCTATTTTATTAGCATGAAAAAATCCTTTTTTTGAATCATCAGAATCGAGTCTTTTTCTCATTTGCTTGATCAATTCAACGAAAATCTGCTACAAATGTCCTTAAAAATTTTCTACCTTCGCCATCCATTGTTTTGGTAGTTTCTTTTGCTGCCATTTCACTATGGCTTCCCAGGCAGACAAAATTATGTTTTTTTTAGTGTCTTTTTAGGTTTTTTATATGGTTGAAACTAGTCATCTATAACAATTTCTGTATATTTCACGGCCAACTTATTGAAAGGGCTTATCGTTTTTAGTCCGAAGAGTGTAGGATTTTAAGCGGCTTGAGTTCCAAAATTTTCGGAACCCCGTTCATCAAGGTAACACCGTCCGACGCGAATATGGATTTTTATTCATGCTATATTGAACGCTTGTTTGGTGCTGGTTGGTTTTCGTTGTACGAACGAGATGCGATTCCACTGAGGCAATACCAAATAACATGTAGCATGTTGTTTGATACTTGCAAGTTTTACCATTTTTGTTGTTTTCATGCGGTGCCAAAGATAGATTGATGTAGTCATGTGAAGTGCAATAATGGTGCTGTATCAACAAGTATATAGTCGCAAGTAGCCGAGTGTATGTCAATTGCGAAAAATGCCACTGGAACAGCGTTCGAGATAAGTTTCCAATGCATTGATATGAAACAAATTGCGAAATACGATCACTTTGTATATTGTTCTGCGAAGAATGAATCATCAATCAATTATCGTTAACTGATTCTACAAAAAAAAACTAATTCAGGGCGACCAAATCATTCTAATAAACAGTTATTTCTACAATTTCGCAGAATTTAAAAATAATTACAACAGTTAGTATTTTACAACTCTATGTTGCGAAATACAGATTAAAGATCCGAATATCTGTTTCATATCTTTTAGAATGCAGATTTAAACATCTGAATTTCCCTATTCGCTAATCAGACTTTAGAGATTTTAGATATGTTGTTTGATTACTTGGAAAGTAACTTCGGATAATTGATGGTATAATTGAAGTAGTATTTTTTTAGATTTATTAAATTATATAGTTTTATTCATCTTGATACTTGGATGAAGCGCTTTAAACTTATTATTAACTTATTTTAACTACACGAACTCAATTTTTAACAAAATGTAGACCACGGATTTATCACTCCAGTGATAATTTCCGGTCGGCAACAATCGCACTAAATATTCAAGCTATTCGTATTAACTTGGGATTAGCGTAGATTCATTTGTTCTTCCATGCTGTAAAGAAGCAACAACACCTTCGATAGGGATTAATTTTCTCAAATTTTCAATTTATGCACATCAATATATATCAGCTTATTATCATTTTCATAGTTATATTTTCTATTTCGACGATTTTTGAAGTAAGTTTACATGTTGTGCTGTATAAATCACTCAATAATAGTTTCGCGACAGTTCATCTTCAATGTTATCCATGTTTAACTGCGTTGTTTCCATGCAAGTGAAATTCCTATGTAAAATACTACTCCAGCGACATCCGAGCCTTATCGGGTAAGGATGGACCACGAAAGAAAAGGAAACATATTTCAACATTAATAAAATATTTACAATTTGTTTTCTCTGGTGTCCGCCTGCAGCAGTGTGTACCACTGCTGCTGCTGCTGCTGCTGCTGCTGGATCAGCAACAGCATCAACAAATCTAGTTGGGTAAGCCTCCGATATCAGTTTAAGCCATTTTCCGAATGGTTTTTTTTTTGCATGATTTCTTTCATCGACTTGCTCTCGCTCGATGCTCCGTCGCAGCTGCCTTCTGCAGCTGCTTTGCCAAGTAATCAGCGTTAATTAAACTACACTTTTGCGCGCCTTTTTAATTACACTCTAGGAAACATCATTTCCCATTTCATTTTTCAATTAATACTCCATTTTTTACGCAACGGCAAAACCATCGGCACTGAGAAGACAGAAGCGCGGAGGCTGGAGGTTTGCGAGGGATGATCATTGCGAATTGAATACCTGCTCATCCTCCTGCTTCTGTTTCCAACTTAGCGAATCGGGCAGAGGACTGAATTGATTGTTTCTGATTGTTGGAGGGTGTTGGTTTGATAAAATCGATCATCATGTGCAATTTGGCCATTATTACAGAATTTTCAAATCGAACAGTATTGAAGTTCAGTTGCACACGATGGAGGGGGAAGAGAACTGCCATTTAATTGCTGTATTTACAGAGCACTTAAAATACTAGTTTTCGAACTGTACATAAATTACAAGAATGAGAAAATGAACAATTTCACATCTAGCTATACATTTTAACCTGAGTCAACCTAAGCTTACTAAGGATACTGAGACCGTAGGAACATCCTCGAACATTTGAATAAATTAATTATCTACTTGATTCGAACAAAAACAATCCTTATTCTATCCAGCATCACGAGAGCCACATTTCTAAACCTTCCGTCTAGAAATCAGAGCCTGGTGCTCAAGTCTTATCGGGGCCAATCGTTCATTGTGCAATATAGCGCGGCTCGCTTACTGCACGACTCCAGGCCGAGGGATACAATCCGATCACAGAACAGAACACGGGTGGCGATTGTGGTTTTGCTGCCCGGCACGATTGCCGACGGCTGCTTTCCCTGCACTGACCACCGGCACACATTGAGGTTGGCATTATATCTGAGCGCTTCCGCCGTCGTCCTGCATTATCCTCTTTTTCAGCAAGTTCAACTCCGTCACATTCTCCAGCAGAGTTTTGTGGCTGAGCAGCGTCTTGGCCGTCTCCATGTCCTTCTTCTCCTCCTCGAGCTCGCGCTTGTGCTTGGCGCGCCGATTCTGGAACCAGGTGATGACCTGCAAAATAGTTGAAACAAAAATGGAGGAATTTAAAAATGGGACCCACAATCAAAAGATTATAGATTCGTCTTATATTGGTTACTGAAAGGGTGAGAGGTAGTTCACAACAAAAGGTGCTATACTTTGTCTGAACTAATTTTCAATAATTCCTCTATATATTACCGTCTTTGAGGATAACGTTTCAATAATTAAATCTAGTCATATAACCCTCAATGAAAGAAATGCTTGTAGATAACGATAATCAGACAAATTGAAATTCAGTTTTTGTCACCGCGCACTCAAACAAAGTCATAAAAAGGGGGATGGATCAAATTCGAATAGTAAATCAAATTGAACAAATCAGGAATAATAGTTGAGTAATTTAAAATGATGTCGGAAGTCCATAGGAAGCATTTTAAAAAACACTAAGAAAATAATATGTGATACAAAAACCACTGCTTTCTATTTTTTTCACATGTTTGAACTCAGCACCGACACCAGAAATTAAAAATAATGTGCCATGAATCTGAACGATTTGGGATACAGTTTGTTCAGGTGGCATCGAACCAGAGGTTCGGAATAAATTAAATAATACTTCACTCTCATAGTTGGACAGAAGGTTCTAGATTTCAATGTATAATTTCTAATGTTACCACGAATATTAAAAAAAAAAGATTCCGATTTTGGTTCGAGGTCGAGAATTGAATTCCACATTTGGTGAGCCGCCTTTCTAACATCAAAGTGTAGATTCAGATTCAGTTTTAATCTCCAAATTATCTTTTAATTACTCTCCACACCGTTCTTCTTACAAGCTCATATTTTTAATTGAAAATCCTCAAATATAAAATCATATTTTAAATCAAGGAATATTTAGAATCTCTACAATCGAGCTTGAGCTACAATATTGCTGATTCATGTTTTTGATTCAATTTGGATATTCAAAATACAGATTCCAGAAGCATTATTCATTTCATGCTTCGGATTCTAAAAAAATGAAATATTGATGGGGGAGGATTGTTCCAGAACCGACCTGTGTTCCGAATCTGATAGTAAAAAAATCTTATTTTTCGTTAAAGTTGCAGAAAAAAAACAAATATTTTAAGAACTTTCTGGCATTCAGAATTTATGGGGGTGGGGACTATCCTACCCTACAAATTTTTACTTTCAATTGCGGAAACAGACTTGAGGGGTGAGCGATTCTTGATCCAAAATCAGAGCCAGTCTCCACACGCAAAAACTGAACAACATTTTCGAGTTCCTAATTCTGGATTCAAATATGCATATTTTATATTCAAAACACCGGATTCAGAACAAGTTTCACAGTTTCCCAATTTCCGATGTCACAACCCAAATTTAAGATTCCAACTCTGATCAGACAAATTATAATTTTTTCAAGCTTCCATAATTTACGTAGACAAATTCAGAATTCAGATTGTATATTCAGTTCACACACTTCTAAATTTGGGTCAACGATCCAAATTCCAGACATAAATGATAAAAATTTCAAATAGAATTCCTCATTTGATTCCCTTATAACAAATTCTGGATGCAGACTATAGATTTTAGATCTCAGAATTTGAATTATTATACTATTAAATGTAGATTCTACAATTAGATTTCACTTTTCATTTAATTCCAACCTTCAGGGATCAAGATAAACAAAATAAGCAAATTCAAATTCCTGATTCGATTTCACTCAATTAAATTCGGATTTCGATTTCACTCAATCAAATTCGGATTAAATTCGGATTTAAAATAATGATCCTATACATGGGATCAATTCAGTTTCCATATTTCTTGATTGAGTTCAACGAGCAAACAATACATTTTCAAAATGTAATCACTGATTGAGTTTTCATGTAACAAATATTAGATTTTAAATCTAGATTTCAGATCTAATATTTTAGATTATGATTCCAAGCATGGATTTCTCGTTTAGATTTCACTTTCCATCGGATTTCAAGCTTTCAGAATCCAGAATGATAATTTTAAAATTCTAACGAGATTCCTAGGCTAGATTTTATATCTCTAAACTCAGGCCAAAAATTCAACTTCCATAACTAAATCATAGCAATCTTAGATTGAAATTCCTCACTTAATACTAACCTATCGCGATGTGTCAAATGACTCATTTGAATCTCTTTGTCAGAATTTATTGCAAATAACATTAGCACATCGTGGTCGATTTTGAATTTTCATTTAAAAAAAACATGTTTTATTCGTATACCAATTTGTGCCGAATAATATATTATTCGCTATACATAGTAATATATTTAACTCTATATATATAAAATAATATTATATTATATATATATATATATATATATATATATATATATATATATATATATATATATATATATATAATATACAAGCTACACTTTAAAATTATTTTTTAGTATAAAATTTCAGTACTTCTACCAAAACTTAACATTATAATATCAGATTATTTTTAGATACAATTCTCATGCAAGATTTTTCATCCACTTGCAAATAACATGTTTCTCCGTTACATGGAATAAATGGTTGATACAGAAAATATGATAGAATGAAGACAGCCCTAAATCGGACAATTACTTTCTCGAGTTTTGCTCTTATCAACACATTCGGCGATCCATTTTTATTTATACAAATAGAAGACGATTTAGGAATGCGTTTTATCACACGTTGGAACGAAGATTAATATCGTTATCGAAAACATCAAATGAACTAACAACGCTTGTTCTACAATCACGTATTATTGTAGAATTGAATTTTTCGAATTTTCCCATTTTCCTTGGGAGTTTTCCGAAAATTTTCAATTGTCATGTTTGGTTGAAATATGTGCCTTATTATTTTTTTCCATTTCCAGAGGAGGAAGGAGTGTCACACCTTCATAGAAACATTTCTCGTACCCAAAAACCCTCACATCCCAAATTTGGCTCCATTTGTTTGATCAGTTCTCGAGTTATGCAGGAGTTTGTGTTTCATTAGTATGGAAGCACCCCTTTAGAGAGAGGGATGAGTTGCTTGATTAATTTTCGAGTAATGTATAAATTTGTGTTTCATTTGTATGCCATCCCCCACCCTCTAAGAGAGGAGGGAGGAGTATCTAATCACCCTATAATCGTTTATTACACCCTAAAACCTTCATATGCCTAATTTGGTTTCATTTGCTTGATTAATTCTCGAGTAATGCAGAAATTTGTGTTTCATTTGTATGGCAAATTACTACTTTTGACGAAAATCTGAGAACCACTATATCGGTTTGACATGGAATGGCTGTATATATAGATCACACAACATTACTTCAGATCAGGGATTCTCAAAATGGTCGATATTAGTTTCCCAGGGGTCGACAAGATATTGTATAAGTTGTGTTACGTGAACCAACTCATTATAAGTACGTCATATATTTTAGTGGAAAGTATTATTGTTGGAATTTGTATTAATAATTATTAATTACATTTGATATTTTCTGAATTTTATGTGAATATGAATTTTTATAATATTGATTTTTTTTTTTTCTGTATTATAGTGACTTTCAACGCTTCTGGCTGGTTCGTCACTTTTACCTTCCATTTTGGAAGATTGTCGGGAGTGAGAATTGAACTCGTGATCTTGAGCGTGAGAAGTATGGATGTTACCTCCACGCCAGATCGGCTCCACGATATAATATTGATGAGAAAATGATATCAACCACGAAGTTTTTGGGTGTCTATGGTATCACTTCATTCGGGAAAGGGGGGTCTCTTGCTCAAAATAGTTTGAGAGTCCCTGCTTTAGATCATCAATCGACAAGCAGTTATTATTGTTTAGATTGTTCACCATTGTTTATCATTTCATGCATCATTAATTGAGTAGAAATATTTTTCCTAGCTATAAATGTATGATAAGCATATATATTCAATGCTTTCATAAATACGTCAAGGCATGGAATGTGTTGATGTTTCTAGTTGCTGGATTACGAATGTCACTGTTGTCACCAGAATTCTACTCGAATTAATATTCAGATTCCCAAATTCCACAGATTTCGAATCATACCTTACGAATTTCAGAGTAAATTCCTGTTTGAATTCCAAGTTTAGTAATAGAAAATTCACAAGTAATAGAAATAGTAGAAAAGTAATAGAAAATTCAAAGTCAGTTGACCACCGTTGGTGGGCTGTCCAATCCGCCTAATCGTATACCTTTAAAATTCCAGTATTAGATTCTTTGTTCCGATAACGGAATAATTTCCAAGTTATCAACATATGATAATTTTTTGATTTTTTTTTTCGTCGAATTCATATCAATTTCCTGTTTCAAGTCAAAAAGTAACAAAATGAGATCACTTTATTTAGCTGCCTTAAAAGATCGAGAATCTTCGACATTTCCTATATGTTCGTTTCACCGCCATTTATAGACATTTTCATCGTTCGGAGAAGAAGTGGTTCTCTAGTATATTTTACATATATGATCAACAGAACAACTATATACAGAACTATGCTATGGCTTCCCAGTTGGATATAAAGTTGTGTCAAATTAAATTTGGAATATTACTGCAATACTTCATGTCTCATTGCATAAAGAGGAACATTTTCTCATATTATCTATCGAGCACAAGACGAAACAAATTTTCAATTCAATAATACTTTACATATTTATATTTAGCATCTACATAAATGATTCTCCGCTTATATTTAACTTAAGTAGTCGTTCCTCAGCTAAATTTTCCACTTTAGTACGTATCGCCTGATAGCAACTAAATGATATTGCATCCATATACACACACACACACTCTTTTTCACTAAGGTGATTTTCTTGAGATTTTCACAAATTCACAAATAGCTGAACACATTGCTTAGTGTACAATTGTGGGACGTGCGAGTGTGATTTCGTTTAAATATTTATAAAATATTTACAATACATTACTTCTTCACTAAGTTTGCCTCTAGAAACTTTTGTGTCGTTTTAAAGTAAATCTCTTTCAATTCCATGATGGGAACAACGATAATAATTTACCAAACAGCTTCCTTCACTGGGTTGTTTGCATGTCAAGGATTCAGTGCCCTCACAATAAGCGTATTAGCAATGCAACTAAAATCTTTAATCTCAGCTCAACTGATGCCACCGGGGACTACCGTCCCGATCCATTTAACCGATATTGATAGGAATTGTGGTCTAACTAGTCTAATTTGTTTTCACTGTACACTATGTACAATCCGGTACCACCCCCGGCCCGGGACTGACGCGGCCTACTTCTGCGGACTCTCCCCGTCCCCGTGGACGATCTTCTTCTTCAGCAGGTTCATGTCGTTCACGTTCTCGAGGAAGGTCTTGTTAGAGAATATCACCTTGACGGATTCGATGTCCTTCTTGGTTTCCTCCCAGTCGCGTTTCATCTTCGCGCGCCGATTCTGGAACCAGGTGATGACCTGCGGGTGCGGGAGAGAGAGAGAAAGAAAGAGAGAGGATAATCATCATTTCACCATCAGGCCGAGAGGTCCGTTTGCCGTCTGAATGCCATTCAGCCGAAGTCCATTTGGCCGAAGGACGCCATTTTAAGCGCGAGCGCTGGCTGAATGGGTACAGTGCGGGGCCAAAGGTCGTTCGGCCGAATGGAAAACAACGACTCGCGGAGAAGGGGGGGAATGGATAGAGGCTACAAGGGATGCAGAACATTTTCCGGTTGTTGAAAATTCTGGTTAAACTCAATTTTGTTTGAGCAAATTGGCCCACCAGATTCTGTACACCATGATCTAGACACATTATTTTTGAAATATTTCATTCAAGTGTGAAATATTCCACTCAAACAGAGCTGGATGTCTCTGGTTGAAAAAACAACGATCGGTTTTGATGTATAATAACAAACTTTCATGAACGAATTTTGTACAAATATTGATCATCTGATACGTAAACTTAAAAACTAATTTGTTTGAATCACAATATACTGAAAACATTTTCTATTTTTTTTACTGTTGAAGGAAAACAATAAGTGACAAAATAGTTGGGATGGAATCCTAGAAATCATTTATATTCGAAGCGTCAAAGTCACGCAAAGTCATAAAGAAAATCACCATACTCCGTCCGAAAGTAATTTTCTTTGAGAAATGCATACTCAGCTCGATAGAATAATAGGAAAGGGGGGGGGGGGGAATATACGAGGCAATGCAGGGATACTAAGAACATTGATTAAACCTACCTGTGCGTTGGACAGCCCGAGGGCCGCCGCGATCTCGTCCCGGTCCGACGGCGAGAGGTATTTTTGGTACAGGAACCGCCGCTCCAGCTCGAAGATCTGGTGGTTGGTGAACGCCGTCCGGGATTTCCTCTTCTTCTTTGGTTGGGGTCGGTTGGCGAAAAGGTTTAAATGCGATTGCTCTGCAAACAGAAGAGGGAACAATTTTGAATGATTTGTTAATTGGCTCGCTAAAATGGTAATGCTGGTGGATTGGTTTTTAAGGGACAACGGAAGCCGCCGCACGATGAAGACGCGCCGCCACCATAAATTCATAAACCTTTATGGTAATTTGATATCTTGTTGTTTTTCCGTTGTTCTGTGTTTGCGAGAAAAATCTACAACCCAAACGTGCATGAGTCGCTGGGATGATACATTCAGTTAATGTTAATTTCCTTGCCCAGGTACTGGTGCCCAACAAAGGTCGTAAAATGTTGGCCGCCGGGAAAAGCCCCGGCGGCTAGTGGGGATAAATTAACACTAATTCACATTCTTTCACCCTGATGAGCGTGAACTTTGGGTTTCCTTCAAATCAAATTATCGCACGACTTTGGCGGACTTTTTCATACGTATATTATGCAGCCTTCTTATTAAAAATGCCAAAGTTTGAGCTTCTCCGAGCGATAAATTTTCATAAGATTAACGATTTAACGAGCAAGCCGTAAATTTCGCTCACTTAATTTAATTTATCATTTTTGCTTCCACCGCGGTGGACGCGGAAGAAAATGAAAATTCATTTATTAATTGAAAGCCTCGCCGAGAAAAAAATATGCAATTTAATTCATGTTATACACCTTTCCACGGTCCGTTTAGTGCAGCGGAATGAAATGGTCCAACGATCGCCATTGTCGACCGAAACTCGGGTGTAATTTCATTCACAGCAAACGCAAAATGGATACCCCTCGTTTCGGCGTTGTCAAACTCGTTAACGACGCTCATCACTGCGACCATCGGCTGTCAATGTCACAAACGAAACGGCCGCGCACGCGGCTTTTATCAAACGCATCTGCTCCAGGAAGACCAGAACTAATTAACCATCCCTGGAAAAGAGCTCTCCACAAACGGAGGAAATATTAAATTAAATGATAATATATTAGGCTTTCCACGGTTTGGCTGCTTTCAGTGTGCTGCCAAAGCAGTGGCGGCGGCGGCTTTTATTTTTGGCAACAACAACAACAATAACAAAAAAACAGATTTCATCTGAAAAAGCAATAAAATTATTGGAATAAAAATGATTTCTTCCCTTCGGTTCGACAGCGGCGTTAAACAGAAAATAAAAACAGACGACGTCAAGAAGCCGCTGGTTGATCCCGCTGTGCAGAGCATTTATGCAAAGCATCACAATAAAATGGTTTCACAGATCCCATTCGCAAAAAAAAAACTTGTTCCGCGATTAATCTGCTCCTGGATTGTCTTGTGCCGCCAGCAAAGCCGGGAGAGAAAATTTTTAATCTGCCCCAAACGCAAATTGGCCGCGAAGTGAGAGGCGGCTAATTAGACCAGCAGTTGAAATCGTCACTTCCAAGAAGTCGGTCGGCCGGCGAAACGCAGTAAAACCGGCGGCTAAATGATGCGAATAACTGCGCAAAGCTTTGAACCGTCGAACCCTTTGATGACAGCCAGTCAGCACCCGCGCACCCTCCCAAACAACGGTGGAGCAGTGGTGCCAGCGGAATCTGCTTCTAATTAGCTTCCAGAATCATCTATCGTTCGCGCGCTCACTTGGACCCAGATCGAGATGATGGTCGGTTCGAGCGCCTCCGCAATCCGCCCGACGGACAACTAAGACGAAGACGTTTTTATGGGTGTGATAATTAGTTTTGGAAACTACGAAATTATTAAATTTTACAACAGCCGCCGCCGCCGCCGCCTCCGTCCTTTGGGTAAATCTCTTGGCAAGAGAGCGTTCCCGTGGGGGGGGGTGTGTTGGAAGAGCAACGGGGGTGGCGTGAAGCGATTGACAGGTTATTGTGGGGTGGTGCTGTGATTGGTGGAGCGTCCTGTATAATGAGTGCGCTATCGCGAGCAGTTGTCAGAAATTAATTAAGCTAGGTCGGTGCAGTCGGTGCAGTCGGTGCAGAGACGGTTGAAGTGATTGATGGCACGTTGGATGGGTAAACAAAATATGGGCATTAGTTGAATTTGTTTAATTCGTTAAACTGAAATTGATGCGCTTCTATTTTGTTTTCAAATTAAAGTGGGTAGACTTGACTATTGCTTTCATTTCCATTCCTTTTTGTTACATTTGTTACATTTTCTCGATGTTAATCATTCCGCTTAATTCTAACAAGTGTCAAACTTGAAACTTGAGGGAGTGAAAAGAAACTATTTCTTGCCCGAACTTGGCTTCTTTTCCATCACATGTTTCCAATCACAAATATATATTTCCCTACATATTTAAAATAACAGTGTATACACGGTTGAGATATCCGCGATGATAAATGTACAGTGTTGACCTCCGGTGGCGACACACGAGTTTGGGACCCAAACTATTCTCTATCAGATTAGAAGGCCCAAAAACAGTTTTCAGTTGCTAAAATTTGAATATAAAAATTTTACTTGCCGTTATTTAATTACTTGAAGCACGTTGTTTTGACTCTAACTTAACCTTTTTTCTTTAAATTTTTCCTTATCCTCACAAAAACTTATCGTTATCATTATGATATAAAATCGTCTCCCGGCACAAGTTTCGTAAACGATTTTTTAGATTTTTTGGAAGAGCTTATTTTAATTCAAATTTTTAAATTTTAATTTGTGTTCATTATCCCAATGTCATTTTTGAAGTTCAATTCGCCTCGAATTCATGAGGTATTTAACCTATGTCATACGGATGGGTACAAAATGGGAAATGTAAATAACCAAATTAATAAAAAAGAAGGAAATACATTTTTGGTCAATTACTGCCAATCAAAATCATAAGAGCTTAACTGATATTTGAGTATTATTGGGATGAGTTCATTAAAAAGGTTCATTCAAAGGTCGAAGGGAAGAAAAATCGAGATAAGTTTATAATATTAGGTTGGGGAAAAATAAATCCAGTATTTTCTCGGTAGCTGGCTGTAGTGATCAATATCTCGCATAATATCGATCATACAATTTCAAGTTTATGCTCGTTGCAAAGGTGACATTTCACATTAAAAAAAACTTTTAGAGTAGTGCGGGGCATAGGTGCGCACTAATAACGTCGTCCAATAACTCTTGGAATAAAAGCAAATAAAATTCAGTTTGCTGACAAATTGTAACTCTATATATTCCCTTCGAAATAGTACAATAATTTCTCAAGTTTTATTTGTAGTTGGACAAAAACCAATTTTAATACAAAATGACAAATGCGTACTTTTGCCCCATAGTGGGGGCAAAGGTGCGCACCGTACGGGGCAAAAGTGCGCACTTATTGAATTATGCTTCTGAGGTAACTTGTAACAGAAATAAATGCTTTATCATTACCAGCGGGAGAAGCGTCAATACTATAGTGTGTAGGCACCATCCTGTGTGGGGGAGGGGGGTGTTGTATGATGTTTTATGGGTGGAGATGGGTGGTTGTTATGGTCGAACATACCACGTGGAAATTTTTGGGAGGTTGGAAACTGACAATATAAGATACCTAAAAATGTCCAACATTTGAAACAGAATTCTTTTTATTAACAAACTAGCTGACTTGGCGAACTTCGTCCCACACACAATTGATATATTGATATAAATCATTTCGAACACTGAAGTTCCCACAGAAATTATTTTTATATACGTAATCTATACTCGCGGTATATAATTTTTTTTGATATATAAACCTTCTGTAGAATAAGATGCATCAATCCTGATACTGACTGTTTAAATTCGTTGCTTCGTTCTTGAGTTAAATTGTGAGGAACGGACACCAAATCATTTTTATTTTTATATATCAAGTTTTGAAGTTCATTGTGAAAATTTAAACATAAACGAATGCATGGTGAAAATAAAAACAATTTTATTTGAAACTAATTTTGAACTATTTTGAAGCAATTGTTTATCTGGAATTTCGGTTTTGAGGATTCCGACGCTTTGCCTTGGAGCACTGTTGCTTTGTTGCGCTGTTTTGGGGTTCGAAGAGACAGACGATGGTTCCTCATGAAGCTAGAAGCCCAATCCTTTCCTGCCAGTTTTGCAATTTGGTTGAATTACTGCTGGAGGTTGTGGCTTCCGTGAAATCAAACGACAGGTGCCTCAAATCTTTGAGAGTCATACCATAGAAAGCTTTGTCCAGTGCTCTGCGGAGCACTGGCGGACCAGATCCTCAGACTGCTCACTCGTAAATACTTGTCTGAACCGCCCTAGGTGCTCGCTGGCACATCCCAGCAGAAGTAGAAATGACAATAAAAGAAGATTCAAATCATAAATCACACACTGATATGAGCCTCTTCCTCAGAGCTGATTCAGAAATACCGAGGTCTGCCGCAATTCGACGCTTCGAGACTCCCTCCCGAAGCCTCTGTCGAGCAATTCGAGCATTTCTGGAGTGCATTTCTTCAAATCAGTTTTCTTCTTGTGGATCCCGTTAAAAATTTGATTGGAAACATTTTAATATTTTTTAAATTTTTTTCGATGGTGCGAACTTTTGTCCTACAGACACTGCGCACCTTTGCCTCACAAGTAATTTCTCAACTAAGCGAGTTTTTAAAAAAAGCTCTTGAACTTTTTTCACAAAAACGAATACGCACTATCATCTACTACAGAATGAAGGTTTCCTTGACGGTGTAGTTTCGAACTTTCCAGTAGTTTTAGGTAAGTAAACTGTCATCCCCAAAATTGAAAAAAATAGATCAAAACATCGCAAAACTCTTTTTACCTCATAACTTTTTGCCACTTTCATGAAATGTATCATGTTTATATGTGTGAGGAGTAATAATGTATCAAACGAATGCACGGTTATCGAATTTTTATGCTCGTTTGCTTCAAAAAGGCCAATGCGCACTTTTGCCCCGTGCACACCTTTGCCTCGCACTTCTCTACTGTTTTTTATTCATTTCATTCAGGTGTGAGTTACAGGGTGTTTAAAATGGAAATCAACAAAGAGAAAAATCGGTATATTTTACACTTTTTTTTCTCAGATAAAGACGAAAATGAAAGCCAGGCCGCTGAAATTTCGAATGGTGTTTATGGTGCCGATACTGTAACAGCAAAATACGTGCAATTTTTTTCAATTTTATTTTATTTATTTTTTTCAAACAATTTGAAAAATCAACTTGGTTGACTCCACTTAACTCAGTATTTAACGATCGAAGGGAAAGTTCATATTTATAAATGAGCTATCGTACAATTTAATTTAACGATTGAAAGTTATCGGCAGTATCGACATCAAGATCATCTTCAAAATGAAACAAAAATTGATACAAAATTTCTAGAAATTTGATGCTGTTTATTTTGAATGTATTTTATTATATTCTATTTATTGTGTGATTCAATTTTGCTTTAATCAAAGATAATTTTTCTCAGAAATTCTACTAAAAATTATACACGTTAATCCGGTGTGCATTAAAAATAATCCTGGCGTTGTTCATTGAGTGGTGCCAGTAGTATTAATTGTCGAAAAAGGTATACGTAAACAATTCACCATCATTACTTTTGAGAGCTTTGATCGGTGTCTGCTTTGTACAAGCAAATTGAGATATTTTAACCAAACAAAAATGTAAATAATGACAGCCCAAATGAGGTACCTTTCTCAACAATTTTTAAATTTCTTTCATTTACAGGATTTATAGTTTCATTTATGGAATACTGGAAAAAGTGTTTTACTTAAAGAAACAAAAAAGCAATATTTGCAAATATCATCAACATGTTTCATGTTGTTTAGTATTGCTCCAGTGGTATCACACTAATGTTCGTGCATCGCACCAAACAAGCGTGCCACAGAAAACGCACACGGTACCACACAGATGCGTCGATAAAAATGAAAAATCGCGAGAATGACCGTTTCTCGAATTCTCGGTCAAAATCGTTAACAAAGCTAGGAAATTGTTGCATCGGAACGGGTCCGATGCGCACGAGAGCAAATACAAAACGCAACTTAAAAAAGCGAAGGTGCGCCAAGAACTGTATCGAAAAGTATCGGATTAGACACTTTTATAATGATTCTACTCAAAAATGGGTGGACTTGTTTTAGTGTGCATGCAGGCAAAAGTTTATTTACATGTCAACAAAAGTTTGTGCAATCAATCCAATCCGTTTGAGTAGTTCGTTTCCGCTATGACTAGAATTGATCTTGAGACAAGAAAGAGTATTCCTGACACTTGGTGTACTGGAAAGTGTGCTACCTTCAACCAAATCGCAAAACGGTTTAAAGTGCACCACACAAGTGTGAAAAATATCATCCACAAGTATGACAACTAGTTCTCCTTGAATGATATGCCTAGATCCGGTAGAAAACCTGGTTCCAGTCAGCAAATGTTGGATCGTACAGTAGTGACTTACATCAAACGATACCGATCGTATCAACGCGTGATTTGGCCAAAAACTTTGAAACCAGCATTGGAATGATTCAAAGAATCAAGGCCAGGAACTCCTTGAAGACATACAAAAAGCGGAAGGTGCCTAAGAAAACCGTAGAACAACAATCTCGAGCCAAAACAAGGGCACGAAAACTGAATAACTGGCTACTGGACAACAGTAACCAGTGCATCCTGATGGACGACGAAACATACGTCAAACAGGATTCAAGAACGCTTCCAGGGCCGCAATTCTAGACGCGAAATCGGCGGAGGGGAAGGTGGACGATTCTGGATGCACGATTACGCTGGGGAAATTTGGAGAGAAGATTCTAATATGGCAAGCTATTTGCACTTGTGGTCTGCGGTCTCCTACACCCAAACTAGCGTCAGCAGAAAACATTTCATCTTTGGCAGAAATAATGCCATTTCGTGTGCTGGAGGGTCAAATGCGCAAATAATGAGCTGTTTTAAAAGCTCAAAAATGGTTTGTATGTATGCGAGCAGACATCTCTTTCTGTTTTCTTTTCTCATTTCATTTGAGATTGTGCCAAAAAAAAGTCCATACAACGTCTATGGGGATCTAACCGAGGCCGACTGGGACGCAAAGCTATTTCACATGACCATGCTATCCATATAGCTGCCAGTGATGTTGTATTGAAGCGTGATAATATTACACCTCATCATTAAAATGAAGTTGGAAAGTGCTTTCTAAGAGGATAAAGAAGAATAGGAACGAGAATATTACACGTCCTAGGTATTTGGCAAACTATACGAAAAGCTTTCATATGCTTTCATTTAAATCTGTCTCTAGCATATTTGACTTCTTATGAACATTTGTACGTTTGGTACTGAGACGAGACAATATTACGTTCTATTACGTCCGGTATTCAGTTCCTGAAGAGAGGGAAACATTGCATCGGAGTTTCCACCCTACATATTTTTGTGATTCTCTTGCCATCTAGCATATCATAATAGCAGCGGCCTAGCAGAGAAGAGCATTCAATTATTTTCCAACCGTAAAGCAGTTAGCAATAAAATTAGGATCAAATAACAAATAACAACCAAGGCAACAGAAAAAAATATTTAAAATCATGTTGGGACCTGAATAAAGCATACATACCTACAAAAAACCTGAATAAACGCTTTGTTATAATTTGGGAATGTATTATTTTATCAATGTTTCAGTACTGTTAGTATTTGAACGATATTTGGTACACTTCACGGTGAAAACGAAATGAAGTGTATCCGCGACTACTCTCATTAAAACTTAGCATTATAATATAAAATTATCTTCAGATACAATTTTTGTACGAGATTAATTTACCAAATGAAGAAAGCAAAGTTTTCCATTCACATTGAACACTAATTTGAAACGAAGAAGATAATTTTCATTCATAATTTCTATTTGAAAAGTGTTCATTCTACCTGAAAACCTATCATTTTCTTTATCTTGTAAAACGAAATTTAGTGGCGTGTCGTTCATTTCATTTTCATCGTGAATTGTAATCGGCAAGGCCCATAATCTCTTGATAAATAAAATGAATTATGAATGTAATTCATGTATTTCAACATATCATACTCCTACTATCAAATCTATGATTTCTAGTTTTCTTTATCTCTTCAGATTTAATTTTTTGCATACCAAAATAACAGGAAAATACTTATTGTTTGAAATATGTGACATTCGGTTGAAAAATTAATACAAAAAAATGGTGCAGTTCAGAAAATACATGATGCGAATAACACATATTTTCATAGGAAAATAATCTTCCGAAATTCTATAACATTTGGCAACCTTCACATATCGCTTCCCTGTTATCTAGCACTTGGTCAACGAAAATGCAAAAAAAAAAGAGTAAGAATCCAGTTGTCACGTCTTGTCTTAGGTTTGGTGGAACGTAATGATTTCGAAAGTGAATCGTGATGTGCAAAACGGTGAACGGTGGGCTGTCACTGGGAAGTACAGTATAAGCAAGGTAGCGCTTGTGAAAACATCTCTGAAACCAAAAATGGCCGTATCAGTAGTGGATCACTCGAGCAGAGTCAGGAAGTGCAAAGCCGTTAAGATTGGAGGAGGAAATGTGATAGTCTGGGGTGATTTGACGGGATAATGAGGGGAGATTCCCATATCAACATCCTGCGGGAAAATGTGAAGGTTTCGCTGATCCAAACGGGCTTCGAGGGGAAGTTTATATTTCGGCAGAAAAACGACCCGAAGCATACTGCCAGAAAGACCAAGTGACATTAAAACAACTGATACCCGGCAAAACCGAATTCGTCCAGAAGTCATTATCCCCTCCGGTCTGCTACAGTTAATTTGTAGTTAGCATAATTCCGCATTTATGCATCCATCTCTAGTTATGATTGTAAATGATCCACTCCGTGTATAAATACTATCCGCCAGTCGAAGCCAACCATCCTTTTCACGTGATAACCGTTTAACTGTCTACCTCTTCCGCCCCGCTCCATACCCCTATGATTTTCCCTAACACTTTTTCCTCGATATTATTGAAAATTTGTGGCAAATTACCCACCTTCCGAGGGCGGCAGCTACTGCAGCACTGTGCACACAGCAAACAACGCGAAGCTCGTTAAACACGCCAGTCACGATTGTGACTAGCGCTAGGTGCCCGTTACTCGCTCCCTTCCCCCGCTTTCCGAATTGTCGGAAAAACTTTTATTTAGGTTTATTTTTTTTAAATCGATCAATCTGACGACGTCAACTGCTACCTGCCTGCCCCTACTGTCCGGCGCCACTGATCGGGCCAGTGTGTTGGGCTGTCACGCTGTCGTTGTTTCGTTGTTGTTCTACAAGACCTACCGACAGGGCAAGGCCAGCTCTGACATGCCACGCGATGGCTCTTTAGCTAAGATTTCGCCGCGGCCCAAGCAGGGGCGCTGGCGCGAGTGCAAATTTTCCGCCAAACAACTCTAACCAGCGATAATAGCCGCAACACCGCTACACTTCGCCACGCAGGTGTGTGCGGCCAGCCAAGCAGGTCGGCAGGTCGTTTTCAATTGTCATAAAAATAATTACTCTCTCGCGGCGCTTTCTTCCAATGGTCAACCTATTTTTGGTCCGGTAGAGGCCCGACACCACGAAGGAACCATTTTAATTGCAGTGTTAATTGATCGTTGTGTTTCGCGTAATTTTTTTTTTTTCGAGTGCGTGTTCACGTAAGAGCGTGTAACGTCTTCTCGGGATCATGATGTTTTGCATCGTCGGGAAACGGAAATGTCGTGTCGCTTTCTAGAGTCGTTGTTGCCGTGGTCCGTGTTGTGTCGGTCGAGCGCGCCAAACCTGGCAATTGATGGCTCTCTTGTGAATGTGAATAACTTTTGAGTGGTGAAGAATTATTGCTGAATTCTGTTCGGAACTCCGCCGTCGGTAGTCATAGTTTTAAATCGGATTCAGTCCGAGCTCGTTAGTAATCAATAGTCGAGCCTCCAGGTGGTTACCCACGGTCACCACCAGTCTTGCGTGTCATTTATCTTCGTCGCAAGCGTGTATCTACACACTCACTTCGTTCGAGCTATACATAATTAATTAATTAATCAGATATGACTGACTACCACTCCCGTATTGTACGGTCCGGGTTATGTCATGCGGAAGTAATTACCGTGCTCGGAGTCTAATTACGCAGCCCGCGTGGTGGAACCATACAGAAAATCGATTAGTGCTCCACAAGACCATAAATTATGACACCACCACTGGCGATCCTCCTCCTGCAGCCCAGGGCTGCTCAATGGGATAGTTTCATGGCAACAAATGACAGCGAGAAGATATTGTTATTGCAGTTCCAGCTCCAGCTCCAGCTCTTGCTTGTACTCGAAAACCCATTAGTACAGGAGAGTGGAAAGAAAACAGATGCCGTCGTCGCGGCCGCCGCCGCCGTAAAGCGAGACATAAAAACACGAGCGCCATCTCGGGCGGGGCGTGGCAAGGCTCGCACCCCACGCGCATGTATCGGAATCAACCCATTCGCAACACTCGCACACACAGGCTCACAGCACGCACACACATCCCTGTGCGTTCCCTAAAACTCTTCGATACGGCGGAGATGAAGGTACAGATCAAAAGCAACCAGCCGTCGGTCGGTCGGTCAGTCTTATCCCCATTATTGCCCTGTCCAATGTTTACATAGTGCTGGTGCTGCTGGGAACAGGTTCTCGGGCGCGCAATAGGCGCCCTTCACCAACACCACCACCCGAATGCGAATGGAAGGTATGGGGATGGGAGGGAAATGCAGCTCCAACTCCAGCTCCTTCCACGTGCCTCAGCTCTTATGCTTATTCCATCGAGAGAGTCATTTATTTTCACTCTCAATTACCTTTTTTTAATCGATTATTCTCGAAATTACAATCCAATATAGCTTTCCAGCAGTGAACGAATCAACTCATTTTGGAAATTGAAATTCAAACCTTTTTTTGTTAAAAAAAGACCTCAAGTAACTTTTCACTAAACTGTTGCTAGAGAAGCAAGACACGATTGAATTCACATTTGACTATTAACGTGCTCTGCTTAAAAAGGAGAGATCTATTTTGACGACGATTCTGCCACCTAGCATCAAATTCATTTCAATGACATCACAATCTGTCACTTGTGTAGTGTTCGTATGCTGAATTTGAGAATGGTACCGTAATGCTTTTGAATCTGGACGGCTCTTTAATCCGGACACTTTTTCATTATATTCAATATCATACAAAAACCATAACATCTTTTGCATGTTGAATTAATGCGACTAATAGTTACTGTTGTATCTAATGCTATTGACAAAAAATGTCGAACATAAAAACAAATATTTGTGTTCTACAGACCTATGTTCCAGAAGATGATTTTAAATCCGGAAGGATCAAAAGATAACGATGAATTTTTTTATTGAAGGAGTTGCCTAAGAGTATTGTGTGGCACCATAAGCTATAATGATAACCTTGCCGATATCGCCTGTTATGCCTCACAGTAATATCCCACCTTTTATGCATATACTTGATGCACACACACACGCACGTTATCCACATCCAGTTGTACAACAACAAGCATCACCCCATTTGACATACCAACGGCAACGAAAGAGCGTATTAACGATCCTGCCAGACTGCCTAATTTTCAACAGAAATTCTGAATATTATTTTCTGTACTGAGGAATCACCCACACCGCAAGTGAGTTTTTTAATAGAAGGTGAAAAAAGTCGAAAACTTAAACATGATCCGGAAAGTGGTCGCTGATCAATCGCCATCGCTGACGTAAGCAGGAATGCCAGGTATTTTTATTTGAATGTCTTTCGCATGGTGCGTAAAAAAAGTCTTCAGAATCATATCGGAGAAGATTAGGATTCATAACTTAATGTTGAACAAGGTTTGATAGAATATTCAGCATTTATTCTAATTGTTATTGTTATATAGCGCATTTCATTAAACTTGCCTTGAGGTTTTAAGGTTTATTTCAGTAGGTGTGAACAAAGAATGTATTGCGCAACTGCGAACTTTGTTTTATGGGTTCGGAAATGATAGTTGGCTTGATAAACCATTGACTGAGTGCAGTTCTTCCACAAAAGCGGAACTGTGATAACTCAATTTGTTCATTTCAACTTTGTAGTTTTGGTTGTAACTCAGACCATATCCAAAGAGCTAATTATTGAAACTGTATGTGACCGAAAAATCTTCGATTTATTAAGTGGTCATTTGAAAAATATAAGTTAATCTGTTGTATAGTACAGGCCCAATAATAAAAATACAATGTAACAATTATTGGAGCTCTCGAGTACAAATGGACTATTGTTTTCTAGAGACAATATGTATTCAGACGCTATCATACAGAACAATCTTCACAAAATTAAATGTCTTCACAGCAAGTCAAATGTCTTCAAAATGAAGACATGTCTTCAAACCTAGCATCTCTGGACATAAGTGGTTCTCTTGAGCGACGGGGGCATTGAAACTCAAGATTACGAGTCATATAATAATAATAAGCGTAATCGAAAAAACGAACAAATTATTAACACCGATGTGTTCCACTTTTTTTTTAATATAGCAAGGTAAACATAGATAAATCTTCAATAATAAGTACGTATTGGGACGACCGTATAAAAAAAAGATAATAATAAGAGTGCGGATCGGGACGACCGTAGAAAAAATTATAATGATAAGAGTGCGGATCGGGACGACCATGCTGTGTTGAAATAGAAATAAAGTTACTTGCGGATCGGGACGACCGCGCAGAAAAAGTACGGCTCGGGACGACCATGCTGTCCAAAATTAAAAGTAAAATTATATGCGGATCGAAACGACCGCGCAGACAAAAACGGCTAGGAACGACCGTATTGAAAACAAAAATTGACTCGATATTTAGTTAATTAAACCTCATAAATGAGCTTATATATTCCAAGGGTAGTTTAAATATTTTATTAAAACATATTAAATTTATCCAAAACATACTGTCATCTGCAAATATAGATCTTCATAGGATATATTTGTTGTCCTTCATTGCCTCTCATTGTTTCATGCATTTTTATGTCATTTGGCATCGATTTTCCAAATTTCCTTTTCACTTGGAAGATTTTCGAGGATCAAAAAATCCAAAATTTTGAGCGCTTGGAGGCACCCCTAAATCATGTCCGATTGAGCTGAAACTTTGCCCAGGTCATTTTTTTGGGCCAATAAACAAAATGTACATGGCCGGTTTTTGAAATTTGACATGACCATTTTCGCTGCAACCCTAATGTATATCGCCTCCAGTTACGGTATTTTTTTGCGATTTAATGTTTGCTGGGATGATATGTCAATATTTTTCACTACTTGAAGCAATCATCGTACGCGCTTAAGTGTTCAGATTTCTATGGCTAAAAGTGTGAGAGGCCGATGGTGTGTTTTCATTCTACAATTTGCAACGTGTGTTAAAACAATATGTTATAGTGAAATTCCTTGTTTAGATGAGTTACAGCCGGTCAAACATTTATAAGAACAATTCTTTGCTTGAACGTGGTAAATCGATTCAATGGGATGCTGGATTCGACCTCCCCACCGTACTGAAGGACGCAAAAGTACGCCAGCAACTGAGGCGAAGAACTAAAGGAAGAGTTGCTAAATCGTATGTCTTCGAAACGGTGTAAATACATGAACCAAATGGGTATTTTAGTGAATAAATGGAAATCACACCCGGTAGTATCAGATCAAAAAGACAAAAGCAAAGCCTAGATTATGGATCACAAGACCTCTTCGAAGTTGAATGGTAACGGATGACAAGAAACTAGCTATTGTACATCTCCAAAAAATGCCTGTAACCGACGAAATTGATAGTCACGTTCAAGGTTCCCTCATAATGTCCATCTTCCTGCCGCTCAGGCAATCAATAGCAAAATTTGCAGTACCAACTGCTGGCCGAAAGTTTGCATTGTAAATCTAAAATATCATGCAAATGACCATGTAGTTTTTTGGCCTGACGTTGCATCATCCCATTAATCTAAAAGGCCTTGGTACGAAATGTAGCGTCTTCCGATACCAGTTGTATCTAAGGATTCAAACCCCCTAAAGGTGCCCCGTTTATGTCCAATTGGAATTTTCTGGCCAACATCTTAAAACGAGAATCTATTCCAACAACTTTGCTACAAACGACACGTCGAGACTGATACAAAAGGCGGAGAAGATGCTTAAAGATTTCCCAACGTCTTATTTTCCAACTGTCATGGTTAAAGTGCCGACTAATTGTCGTAAAACTGCCAGAAAGGTTTGTCAATGTATTTTTGTGAGGTAGATATTGAGTTATGCTTGAGAATAAAACAAACCAGATGGTTCTATGTTGCGTAGTTATTTTTGCTCAAAAATTCTTTGAAAATGTCTTTTTTTTCGAGCGCGTTACTTTTCACGAGAGTTCGGTGATATTTTGACTTGTTTTTTTTATTTTTAAAAACGTTATGAGTATTCTAAAAAAAATCGAGATAATAACGAAAATCAGCAACGCCTTAAAAATCAACTCAGTATTCAGGGCGTGATATTGAACTCACCGCAAGTGCGGACAACAAAGCGAAGCGTAAACTCCATATGGCCGTAATTATGATGTGCAAATAAACGATGCCTCGGACGCGTTCACCGACTTAGAAAACAGAACCCATAAAACGGAAAACGCTTGGGTGGTCATCTATGCAGCGGACCACCCCGCGCCCAGGGCCGAAGAAATTTATCTTGCGCAACAACCGCCTTTAGGTCCGACTCGAGTCGAAGGTCCTCCCGCTACTCATGTTCTAGGCCGAAATGTTTTCAAACAACTGTAATTGAATTCCTTGTATGTACGTAAAAAAGCAAAACAAAAATCGCTCGCACAAGTGGACGGAAAGTAAAGGGGACGCACATGGCAGCAGCAACTCAATCCCAGAGCACTTGAGACGGCACACCATGTGGAAAGTAATTACCATAATTTGGGTAAGAATGAGAGCAATAAATTATCGACGGCTTCGAAAGACAAGGGTTTGTTTTGGGTTCTGGTGTCTCCTAAATTGTCACGCAGCAGCTTTTGCGGCGGCGCCTTTCGACCCGATAGAGAGTTCTAATCTCGCCGATGGATGTTGGACCTCGATTGGGCCTAATTGTGTTACATCTGAAGGGCATGCGCAGATGGTTTTCAACACAACCAATCATCCAATGGCAGCCAAACACAAAACATCTCCTACAAAGTGGGCCAATTTCGGAGCGCGGCTGAGGTGTGCGTTTCGCGGCCCAACATCAAAGGGCCCTCACTCGGTTCTCGAAATTGAAAGTTAATATATCCCACCATCGGCGAATCCCGGAGACCTGTGCAAACTCGACCGAGTGCGGTGTGGTGTTTCGTCATTATCAGGGTACAATCATCATAATAACAATAATGAACGAGCAGCTCATCTATAAAAGCCTGATCATCATCATCATCCACCGGGTAACAGGAACAGAGGCAGAAAAGTGCCGACCCCGAAGCAAGCGGGGAGCGAAAACGCAGCAACACTTTTGTTGAAAGTAAATGATTTTTAAATTAATAAACCTCTTTTTCCCCTTTTTAGAGAAGAGTCCCGACCCGGGCTATAATGACCGACAGAAATGATTGTTGTTTGTCGAGAAAAAAAACGACCGAGAAGGCAAGCCGACGGCGGCGGCGGCGGTGGCAGCGATAACGGCCGATAGGAGAATAGGCGGTGGTTCTTTGGAGAGAGAAAATTAATCACATTTTCCTCCGGAGCGCGGAGCATTGGCACGCACGGAAACAAATTTCTCGCAACTGCGCCACCTGGAATGGATCAAGGAGTGACGCAGGAGTCACAGGAAATACAGCAAGCAAGCAGGCAGTCAAGAGCAGTTCTTGAGCGGTTCGAGTGGAGCGGCGCATGGCCGGGAAAGAAAGAGAAAAAAATAAGCCAATGTTTATGTTTTGGGAATATCATAATTACAGCTGCTCATCGGTGGTATTGTATCTTAAATAGTGGCACCACTTGGAAGTGGAAAGCGGTGAAAGGGGTGGATCGCATTTATGTTGTCGAACAGTGGATTGTCAATCTGTCAACCGCGTTATGGTTCAGAATCAGTCGATGTCGATGCGGCATGCGTTCATCGGACCACGCAACCCACTGAGCAAAGATAAGTAGGTCGGTGCAGTGAACCACTTATGCGTAATTGCCTCTCGAATGATCCCAGCTTTGAATTGAATATTTTTTGATTAATTTTATGGTTTTTAAACGATAGCTAATGAATACCACCGCCATAGATTTCCCTTCACGGCACCGGCCAACTCCTCAAGAGTTATCTCGCATTCCTGAGAGTCAATGGCATCGGAAAATATACGCGCGGGTATGTGTGTGATGAAAGTGTGAGCAGTGGATCGAACCAGATCCGTCAAGAGCAAACTACCAGACAGCGTAGCTAAAGAGTAGACATGTGCGCCCTGAAGGATGCAAAGTGACGTCCACCTCAAAAAGGAATTAAAATTCACGGTTGAGGATCGAATTTGGTTTTAAGCGGACACGGTTACACGGTCAATATTATTGACAATTAGATGACATTTGAGAGCAGGATTGAGAACTTTCTATTTCCAATAGTAAAATACGGTACTTTTAACAATACCAATCAAACTGAAAGGAACAGTCTGTATTTGTGAAGCGAGTATTATGATGTGTTTTTTGGGAAGGAAAAACGGATTTTAAAGTGTGAATTATGAATGAAAATCAACTTTTCTGAATCAAATTAGTATTCTATGTGAATGCAAATCACTATGCAAACCTGTGTCTGAAATTTATATTACAATAATAACTTTTAGTAGGAATATCTGAAAATTCAGAGGAAATAGGTTAAGTCAGGGTTAGGAGTACGTGCTTCAAGTAATTAAATAATACCAAGTAGATATTTTCATTCAAATTTTACCAATTGAAAGTTGCCTTTGTGCCTTCTCATCTGATGAAGAATAGCGTGGATCCCAAACTCGAATTTCGCCGCAAGCCATCGCGGATACTTTCGTTGTTACGGGTTGAGGGCGATATTGACCGTGTGAAAAAATATAGGTTGTGGTTAGATCGAATGTCGAAAGCCTAGCTGTCACGATATTGAAGACACCTATTGTCAATAATTTTGATCGTGTAAGGTGCTCATTATTGCGGTCATCAGTAAGAGCTCCCCAAAATTCGATGCCTCCAACACGAACTCTATAAGCAATTGCTATCTTGATTCGTTCTTTTCTACGTAGCAAAATACAGTGGTTGGCAAAATAAAGTTCACATCAGCATTTCTTTCATCATTCAATAAAGGGTGTGTCACATCAAATTGCATCACGGAAAAAACGCTGTAGAAATTTAATTTTTAGGAATTATATCTTCAGCTTTCGCTTATAATCAGATCAGAGTGTATAGATCACATTGGCCATGCTTCACTGTCAATTTTTCGTAAATTTGGAAAAATGTCGTCGAACGAAAAAGAGCGTCGTGAATTAATCCTGTGCACTCATTTCGAGAATCCGGAGTTGTCACATCGGGACATCGGTAAGATGCTGGGAATCGTCCAATCCACGGTCAGCAGAGTACTAAAACGATACTTCGAGAACCTAACCATCGACCGGAAGGTGAAGAACGGCAAAAATGGATGCTCCGTCAGTGAAAAAGATCACAAGCGACAAGATTAAGCAGTTTAGACGTGATCCGAGAAGATCGGTCCGGGATGTCGCCAATAAGCTGAATTTGTCAAGTTCATTCGTCCAGCGGACCAAGCAGCGGCAGGGCCTGCGTACATACAAGGTTCAGAAGGCTCCTAACCGCGACGAAAGGCAAAACATGGTGGGGAAGACGCGAGCCCGGAAGCTGTACACCGAAATGCTGACGAAGCCGCATTGCCTGGTAATGGACGACGAAACCTACGTCAAAGCGGACTTTCGTCAGCTGCCGGGCCTGTTGTTCTTCTCCGCAGAGGACAAATTCAGCGTTCCGGAGGAGATTCGCAAGCAGAAACTATCCAAGTTTGCCAAATAGTACATGGTGTGGCAAGCGATCTGCTCTTGCGGAAAGCGGAGCGCCCCCTTCGTGATGACCGGCACGGTAAACGGGCAGGTTTACCTTAAGGAGTGCCTACAGAAGCGCTTACTACCACTATTGAAGCAGCACGAGGGTCCGACCATCTTCTGGCCGGATCTCGCTTCGTGCCACTATTCAAAGGACGTGTTGGAGTGGTACGAAGCCAACGGGGTCACCTTCGTGCCAAAGGAAATGAACCCGCCCAACGCGCCGGAGCTTCGCCCAATAGAGAAATATTGGGCGATTATGAAGCAGGCCCTCCGGAAGAACCCAAAAGTTGTCAAATCGGAGGCGGACTTCAAGAGAAAATGGATTTCTGTTCAAAAAAAACTACAACCTGACGTTGTACAGAACCTTATGGACGTGGTAGAGAGGAAGGTGCGAGTATACGGGCTTGGGCTCGAAGTATGAATAAAAAGAAAATGCCAAAAGTTGTTTAATAGTTTTTATTTTACTGTCTAAAATTTTCAAAAGGATCGGTCTACTGGGCGAATTTCTACAGCTTTTTTTCCGTGATGCAATTTGATGTGACACACCCTTTAGAAGGACAACTTGGAGTGGAAAAGCAGTGACAATTATCTAAATACTATATGTTGAAGACTAATAGTTGAAGTAGAAAACACAAATCACGCAAAAATACATTCTTTAAAATTCTATAAGAGCAGGAAAAAAATATGGCTATAACAGGTACAGAAAAGAGATTATTTTTAAGCAGTTTCACAAAAAAAAAAGATGTCGCCCGATGCAAGGGCGGAGCTTCAGTTAATATTTTCAATCACATTTTTATTCTGCGCTGTTTCTTTCATTCTACTCGTCAGCGAACTATTCTGAGAATGCATTCTGAGGCAAACAATTTCGTGTGTGCGATCTGCACGATCGAAAAGCAAATACTGAAGGTTTACCACGGCAAAAATATAAGTTTTTACGCTGCTTCTTATTCTTTTTTTTAGGAGCATTTAAAAGCATGGTTAAACTTTTTGACTTAGGATTATGTCTTTGATTTCTAGGGGGGTCACTCTACGAAAAATGTAACGATTTATTAGGAGTTTTCAAACGCATATTACTCGAAATGGTTATTGCGACATATGTTGTGTTATATATCATTAGACAGGAAATTTATCCAGTCATTTTTTTTGCTTGAAACATGAACATTGGATATATAAAAAAAGGTAACAATTTGACGATTTTAATGGGTATGTTTTCTTTCGATTGCACTAACAACTCGCTTTCCTCCCCAATGCAACGAGCAGTATGTTTGTCTAGATTCGGGCGTCAGCTCACAATGTGAGTTGGTGCGTATAATGAGTTATTCTCCATTTACCGATAAAAGGCATTTATCAGTTATTGTATTCTATGTTGCCCAATCAATTCGTGCTCAATTCACATTTTTATCGTGTAGGTCTTGCTACTAACAATTTATGTAATTGTGGTCCAGGATGTCATGATATCGAACATGTTGTTTGGTTATGTAAAAATACAATTAATGAATTTAGATGGCTGCTGATTCAGAAGATCAAAAGGGTATACCCATGTAAATCAGATTATGATAGCTTGAGTAGTCGCGATCTTACAGGGCTGTAAAGTTATCTCAAACAATGTTCCGGACAACGTGGTAACGAAGGAGATAATGCTATTTTATCTATAATATATTTTTGTAGTCATGTACATTTTCGAACAGAATGTGGTACCAAATTGTACCACATGACGGTTTATCCCGGGCATCCATTTGATGTATCAAAGGAAAAAAAAATACAGATTTTTAACAATGAAAAACTCATTTTAAATGCAATTACTAAACACAATAACAGTCCTATGTCAAGATCCCGTCCGTGCCTCTAGACTCAGACCCATCAACTTTTATATTGGAATATAACAAATGTGCCTCGCCGCTGCTTTTAATGCACTTCATTGACGGTTGGGTGGTCGAGAAAGTGCAAATTACCTTTGAGATGAATGATTCTATTTAGGCGGGGGATACGTACTTCGTAAAAAAACTTGGTTAATTGGAAAATCCGCGTTAAAAAAAAACCGCGTTAATTCGAAAATCCGCCTAAAAAATTCAGGTCACATAAAATCTACGTAAGCATCGTGATAGAGTGTGGCACTAATTTCCGTCATAAGCGCTAAGTTCCGTCGCAAGCATTGATTACCGTCATATGCTCTGAGGGAGCATGAAGAAAAAATGTGAGCTGACAGAGAGATGTGATATTGCTCAGGGTTTTTTAAGCGTAAAAAACCGCGTTAATTGGAAAATCTGCGTTAAAAAACCGCGTTAATTGGAAAATCCGCGTAAAAAAACCTCGTAAAAAATCCGTGCAAAAAAATGGGTGTACTTTATTCCAGACGCCGACGTTGTAATTTTGCGCATCTCAATTTCCATGATTTAATTCTTTCGATCAGTGTCGGCCAATCTAGCACTAATTTCTCGCTTATTTGACCGCCGATGTGACATTGATTTGTACACGTCTGGGTCGAAAACGAGGGCAGTCTCAAACGTCACACTTCGCCAGTTGGACAACCGCCATCTTGGTTGTACCAGTGTCCACACACGATTGTGCGTCCATGTGTGCTCTCCTTCTCTTATCGCACCCGTGGTATCTTGTTCTTCATTAATTTTATTAATGACAGTTGTTTGTTTTTCCCCTTCTCGTTCGTGCTTTTCTGGCTTTCTTTTCGGAGCTTCACGCTCCGTTTGTTCTTTTTCCTTGCTTCTCTTTCTCGCTCGCACAAAGCACTAAACAATGGCCACTGGACGCATCGTCATGTCACCGTCGGAAGCGAAAAGAATACCGCAAGCAGCGCAAAGTAAACGCAAATTCGTTCCCCCCTCGAACCGCCGCGCGAAGATGCTACGCGACGTGTCAAAGCTGACTCCATTGTTAATCAGTTTCGGTTGAGGGAGTTTAATTTCCTGTCTCCGCTCTCACCACGCGGTCGCTCTCTGATTCCGTGGAGTAATCAATCTTCGAAATACGTGAGAAGATGAGCTTGCACCGCTTTGGCGGGGTTCCCAACACCTGTCACTGCCACAGCGTGACGACGTTTCCACGCCCGTAAGTCAATAAATTAATGTCGCTCAATTATTGGCCAATTAATTTCCCGATCCCCACTGACCGTAATCGATACCGAACGGTTTCCCGCCTCCACATCCCTGCTGATTCTGGGCTGGAAGTGGCCCCGCAAGGGAGCCATAAATCAATCTTTGCGTGGCTTTCTCTCATTCCCCCTATTTGTTCAATTGTCAGTCAGTCGGGCGGAAAATCCGCTCGATGCTGCCGATCTTCCTAAAGAGTGTATGTGTGTGTGTGTGTGTGTATTTATCGCTTCTTTCTTTCTTTCTTTGTTTTTAAGAGGCTTTAAACTTTGCAGTTCATTCGCCTCTACATTTTTTTCGCTTTATATTTGTTTCCATTTAATAAATCCCCAATACAAACACGAGAGAGGGAGAACGCTCCGGAAAAGCCGGGAAAATGGTATGCCGTCAATTTCAAGCGTCACCGAACATGGTTTGTGTGAGCGTGTCATCATTACTGTTTGTGGGCAATAAAAGCATAAAGCCGTACATCGTATTTATGCTCCGTAGGATGGGAGCGGCGGCGGTGACAACGGCAAAGCGGCAGCGGTGATTTATGCCCGTGGTGATAACTCTTCATTCGCTCATAGCTCGTTTACGGCACTTCTTGTGCGCTGTTTCGGTCGGGGACCAATAAAATTAGTGGTTATTGCTGTGTGTGTGATTTTACGAACTGCTAGGATTCGACCCGAATTCTCTGGAGATTTTCGCCGTTTGAAAATGATCTCGACTGTAACTAGGGCGACGATTGAAAAGTTTTGCTTCAATACCAACAGTCCATCAAAATTCTGCGTATGTATGTCCGTGTTGTATTTTTCCCACAAAAATAAAAACTATTGCCGCGTAATCGAAATTGATGACAGTTTTGACGCATAAACTGCCGTTCTCATGGTAACGTTTAGCCCCCGCGGGCAGCTGTCAATTCTGTTCAATAACTTAAACAAACAAATTACCGCCGTTTCCAACTCTGCTTCAATTGGTTGTAATTGCACTAACCTCAAAGTGACAGGCAATAATTACACATCCTTTGCGCAAAACAAACAGAAATCGGACATATTGACAGTTGTCGCTATCTGAAGCCACGGTGACAGTTGAGTTTTATCCGCACAAAGTTCTCGAGCCACTACCACTAATTGCTGTTAATTACAACTTCTGCGAAGAGAGAGAGACGTTAGACACACACTAAGCCGCAGGGGATTTCCTACCCGGCCAAAACAAACAACCTAACGGACACGGAAACCCATCAAATCAGTCGGGCTCTACTCCACTTAGGTGGTAAGTTAATTTCCACACTTACTGTTGTTCATTTTTATTGTTTGTTTCCCCGTGTTCTCTGTCTGTATTTCTCTCTTTCCTCCAGTTCATTGATTCGATTCGATTACGAGCGCCAATGTAGCCGGCAATAGTTTAGCAATCGATCGATGAGTCGGAAGCTTTTAACACCAACACCAACCACCATCATCGGCTCTTCCCGTCATCACATGTTGGCCACTTGCCGGTCCGAGTTCGGCACTCGCTTTTTGATGTCCGCGCACACCGTGAGGAACTACGGATATGTTCCGGTCCGGGGCACCGATCCGGCTGCACTCATTTGAAAGCCAATAAAAATAAACACCAAATTGATGAATGAGTGCTGCCCGCACTGCAGTATTTATTGTTGTTGTGATGCTTCGCTCTTCCTGTCCGATCTTGCCGTGGGCCGTTGGAGATCGTGTCGCCCCTTTCTACGCCCAAACATCGGTCATAACTTTCCAGGTTGTATCACCGGGTGGAAAAAAAAGAGGGGAGAGCCGCAAACAACCGAATGAATGGTTCACTCTTTGGTGTTTGACTTCTCGGCTGCCGCAACAGCAGCAGCACCGGTTCGGGTCATAAATTTTCAGTTTATGTATTTTTTGTATCAGTGTATGTTGTTCTGAGTTGATTTTGATTTTATTACCCCAAGTATAGTGATAGGATTGTGCGTTTTGAGTTGAGTGTAACAACTGAGGTTAGGTTGCCACGGTAACGCATCATGGATGTTTATTTTTTTGTTATGTTTACAGACAAACAGGTACAGGACTCAACCTGGTTCATAGATGGCGGTTATGGTTGGAATGAAGGCATAATATTTATAAAAATAGAGTGTTGTTTAGTATTCTTATAACCAAACACTTTCACCGACCCATTAGTAAAATTCTAATTCCATATTTTCAATTAAAGTGTCTCTCTGCAGTTAACATGTTATCGATTCAATTGGAACATTCGATAGGTAACTGGACATATTTCACTGGACATTTACACTTGAGTTGTAACCTCTCACTTATACAGTGTAAATTTTCAGTGAAAAGACTTGATTTTGCTGTATAGCTTTTTCGGCCATGCGGGAGCGGGTACAGACTAGGAGGGCATTGCTGATTGGTCAAATTCATACCAATAGATAGTATCGCGTTCGGCACTTTCCATTCAGCCCGCATCAAGAGCGTTTGCACAATATCAGTGTCGGTTCCAGCTCCCAAAGATATGTATTGTTTGAAAAATAATCAGAAATTCGACTACAGAGTAGTGACATATTGTAGCACATCCGAGAACAAACCAAAGATTTTTACAATTTTCTTATTTTGTATCTGTCAATTCCAGTGACCAACGCCTTTCTAACAAAAAGGTCACCGCGGAGCTCAACGCGATCAAAGGTGACTAATAGCACAATCGAATGCATTCTCCCGGTAGTTAGCGCCACCCGATGAGCCAGACTTGCACATCGTATCAATCAAAAACGCTGTATGTTACAGCTGCATTAAACAAGGCTGTTAACTTAAAAGAGACCAACAGGAATTGCTCTGCTTTTACTTCTGGCCCGTTTTCTGATTTGGCACCCTAACTGGAAGACGTAGTCCTACGTTAAAACACGATACGACACGATAGATGACCAAAAATTGGAAACATTCGTAGATCGCTTAGAAATACCAGCATTTCTTCGACGATTATTGACATAGGCGAAAATGTTGTCGAAACGAATTTTTTTCTACTATAAAATCTCATATTTTGACAAAAAAAAGACTGATTTTACTTGTTGGGGCTTTGTCTTGCGTTTCTTGAAGAAGGAAAGGGTCTCAAACCATTTTCAGAGACAAAAATTATCAGCAAAAACATTCATTTGATGTTGGATATCTTCGAAACTCTTGGGGAATAAATAAACACATATTAGCTGTGTTTGGGCAAAGTTGGTTTGTTCAAACTCCTCTCCCAGGCTAAATGCCAGCATCTTGGACGCTACATCCAAACTAGCGTTGGCAGAATACATTTCATCTTTGGTGAAATGATGCTTCTGTTTTCTTTTCTCATTTCATTTGGGATTGTGCCAAAAAAAAGTCCGCACGACGTCAATAGGGATCGAAACCAAGCCCGGCTGGAATGCAAAGCTATTTTACACGACCACGCTATCCATATAGCTGTCAGTGCTGCTATATAGAAGCGTGATAATATTACACCTCATCATAAAATGAAGTTGGAAAGTGTTTTCTAAGAGGATAAAGAAGAACATGAACGAGAAAATATCTTTCTCTGTCTGGGCCGTGTATTTGGCAAACTATACGAAAAGCTTTCATATGCTTCCATTTAAATATGTCTCCTGTTTCGCTTGCTCATGTTGGCTCAAGCATATATATTATACAAATGATATACATGTATTGGGGAGTAGAACATTTTCTGTTATTTTTCAGCTCATTCAATGTAATAAATCGGGATGCCATAGCATGCGCTGAAAATTAACTTTTGGTTGAGCCCATAAAATTATTGTTATTTTTGAAGACCTTCTCTGTTCTTCGGAGCTTGCCCTTCATCATCGTTCAGATTTTTTCTATTGAGCGAAGTACTGGCGAGTTTGTCACCCTCGATACAGCTTCGGTTCGGTCAGGTGCCTGCCTGCTTCATTGTCTACTGGACGAAGCAGACGGAAGAATTGACCTTCTTGGACACGTCCCGAATCGAATGGTTCGGATTGCGCTTGAAGTAATCCCTGACCTTCCTTGCTTTCGTGGTCTTCTTCGCCTTTCTTTTGCTTGGTTGTCTGGGTCTCCTTGAACGATTCTACTAGGACTTTGACGGATTGTGACGAAAAATTGCACATGTAAACATTACACTCTAAACTAGTTGTACCCAAAATTGCATAAGTTTTTATCCATACAATAAAAAGTTAGACACAAAAGAAAGTGTTTCCTTTGTTTCAACTACAATCGTTAGGGTGCTCACATCAGAATCTGAATTCTAGTCGGGAACCTAAATATAATTTTGATACTTCTATATATTTCAATTGTATAATTGTACTGTTCTTTCAAGTGTTGCCAAACATTATTTTCCATAATCAGGAAACTTACAAATAGTAATCTGCAAAAATCAGGGTCGCCTAGTTTTCTTTCATGAAACAACGGAAACCATCTGCTATGAAGTTATGCGAATTCATTTAAAATTTTTTAATTTGAAACAAAAAAAGCAGAAAATTGTAGTTTAATTTTAAATTGGGTGTGTTATATTGAAACAACATATCTAGACGATTGACTGCCGGTAGTATGTATAACAAAATCGTCAAATATATTTTTTTTCAGGAATATTGAATGCTGTATATATTAGTCGAACTAACATTAACTTTTTTCAGTGGGGTTCTCATTCATCATTTAATCGAAATCCAAAATGGAACGGAAATGAGTATGACGATCATCTGAAAATCGCTTTTCTTGAAATAACCTAGCAATCCTCCTTCCAGAGGTGGTGCATACCCTCTTATATGCACTTCTACAACTCAAATATATTGATGTTTGATGGACGGCTTCAAACAGTTACCAGGTGTGCTATAAATGTCTTCGCGTTAGTATTAGTAAATAGCGTGCAGTTTGGGAGGAAATCTTAACAAAATTTTAATTATTGTCTCCGAGTTCTATTTTGTAAAAAGAAACATACAGAAAAGCGGGTTTATATCAACATAATTCACAAATTTGTGAGTGTATCTGAGCACAACGCTGCGCGCTATTTTATATGTGTGAGTTGTTTTCGTGTAGGATACAAAAAAACTTGCTCACCTGTAGTATATTGCCAAACCACGTTGAACTCAAACATCGATACATGCATACGTGATACATGAGAGAGAGAGAGAGAAAAGAATACATTTTGAGGGGAGTCACTTCAATATGCAATGAAGTCCATTTGACGGGGAAGAATGAAATGAGATAGTCGAGTCGTGTAGAGAGGTAGCAAAATTCAAAGTTTAAAGTTTGTGAGACACTGATTGTGGATTTTGCTAGTTAAATGAAGAGGAGGAGGAGTCCCCATTTGAGTGTTGAATATTCGAAAATGATGCTCATGGAACCAAAACTCTCATACATCACTTAGTCTTCGATTCAATTCGAAGGAATTTGTTATTCTTTATCCGATTCCATTATATTCTATAGGAAATGTATGTTCAATCCAGAACTATTTCATCAATGTTGAAGTTGTGTTTGGGAGATCATGGTTAAACACTATTACAAAAATCCCATTTCTGAACAAAATAGTGCAATAATTCAAAGATAGACGTCTACCAGTGAAGAAGATCAAACTGATCCCATTGGGTGTTCCCTTCAGCTTGAAGCTTAAAAACGGACAACACTTGCCCACATTAACCTTCGTCCGTCAACACCGGCAGGTCCCTCCGGAACAAATCCAACGCCTCGCAATGGATCTCACATGTCGTGGTGCTGCTCTCGCGCAGTACTATAATCGTTTAGCACCCACTTAATCTGTCATCGGACACTCTCATTCGGGATTGCTTGCTTGCCCTGCCCCGGCCCCGCTTCGATCCCAAACGAACGTGTAATTTCCCAAGAGAGTCATTTTGCTGTTTACACACGCCCGAACTGTCGTAAACAAGGAAAACATACAAATTCCACCACTCAGGGAACTGGGAACCACCCAGGCGACTGTGTGAATTCCGATGGATGGTAACATTACACCGATTGGGCGATCCTAAGCAAACAAGCACTGAGAATGCCCGGAGAAAGGCAGAATGACAGTTCATGGACAGTGATCACCCTGTGTTTATGTTTACCGCGCTACCGTGTTGTTTTCGTTTTCCTAGCCATCAACAATAGGCCAATTGTTGTCACCGGCGGGGGGCTATTTGCATAACAAAGTCGATGGTAAGTGTTCGTAAACAAAACGTAATTGCATCGTTCGGTATCGTTTTTCGCTGCTGCCCCCATCCCATGGCGATTCGCTACGTAAGAAGAAAGCGCAAAACGAATCGATTCGCAGACGCAGCGGAACAGCAGAAAATGCAAATTTTTCTCGGGCGGTGCAAATTATCCTAATTTGACGTTTCTGACACACGGAGAGCAGGCGAACGGGCCCCTCGGTTATCATCCGAGAAAAAAAGTCAACATCGAGGTGCATTTTTCCCGAATTGTGCAATGAAATGATACGTTTCCGGCTGTGTGTTCGTTTATGCCTATAAACATCATCAAGAATTTGATGAATCAGGTCAGGGTCAGAATGCCGCGCGGCACTTGTTTCCTGCAAAATTCGGAGTCGCCCTTCTTTGAAGTTTCGGGGTGTTAGAATATAGCCGACGGGCGGAATCCGATAATTACAGACCGCGCTGCTTTCCGCTATCATATTAAATGGATTTATAACAATCTTCCGAACGCCCAAAAATCAAGCCTTGCGAGCCTTGAGTGGGAAAGAGAGCGCTCGCCCAGAATAGGGGGAAATGCAAGAACGAGAATATGAAGCGCCGCATATATGGCGTGTTTTTTTTCCCAATTTTTGAAAGGTAACCATAAACGCATATCATTACACACCGTTCGCTTGTTCTCACGCGCTCGCTGGCTTCGTTCGGTGGCCGGAGAGGATCCCCACACACATGAAAGGATGCCGCTAACCGATTCTTAGGTGGATCCAGGAGTGATAATAATGATACTTTAGGTCAAGTTCCTTTCTTCGCTGGCTGACCGAGAGAGAGTTCACAGAGAACGAGGGGCTTCCTAAATCGATCAATGCTGCCAACCGCGAAGAATGAAATCAATTAACAAATCGATAATTGATGTTCATTCATAAATGGCGGCGGTGGAAAACGGCACTGTTCGTGAGAAACAAAACAAGCTATCGAGAGGCGCATCAACTATATCGATGCGATTACGGCTAATCTCGGGAATCTGTACGTGGAGGAGATTACAAGGCTGTGAGCGGCGCATCCCTAATGAGAGGTTAATGCGCTGAGGATGGTGCGAAGCACCAGCGGGGAGTGCACAACTGCCATAATAACGACGGCAGGTGAGAGCGGTGTGCCGCCGTAATCTCATTAAAGCGTAGAGCCCCTCGTGCATTTACATGACAGCGGTGTGACATGTAGTTTTGACTGGTCGCTGTCTTCGGCGGAATGCTAGTTGACGAGGGGTACACACATGTTTATGTTTCCTCGCAGCTGGACGAAACGTCAACGTATTCAATTAATCACCGAATTACCGTACCGTAGACTGTCACGAGCTTGATTGGGAAAATTATCAACGATCATGTCCGCGATTGGTTACGCTAGGTAAACCATATGGAATTCTCAGTCACCTGTCCGGGGAACGAGCGGGAAACAAACCCCTCAAAAGCGCCGCCGCCAATTGGACGCTCTCTTTCAGTGCTACAATTGCCGAATTTACATCCACAGTGTTCCTAATTTGGGCTCCCCACCCGGCGACTCGAAAGACATCCAAACGGAACCCGACGAACCTGTTAATAGCTATTAGCCCATTGATAATTCCATTGAAATCCGAATCATCGCCTTTTTCTCGCTCACACTCCATCGGCTTCGAGGGGGATTCGCCTCGATAGTTTCCCGTTCGTTCGTTCGTTCGTTCGATCGTTCAGTCGCTCGCGTGTTTTATTTTTACTTTACTTTATTTTCGAAGGTGGACATCTAGAATCCCGTGACCACGAGATCAGAGGAAGAGGCCGCCGCTCAGAGTACAATAACTCATTCAGCTATTAGACAGCAACAATAAACGTCATAATAGCGTTACAAAGAGCCGCTGATTGCGCACACAGAGATAGAGAGAGCGAGAAACTTGTGGAAGAGCCCGGCGCAAGCGCGGAGAAAGGATTTCGGCTCGGTTTGAAGATTATCGTTGCACATCGTCGTTCGGGGGGCTGCTGGATGATACACACCCCTGATCGCAACCTCGCGCTGTCAGAAGAGCGCTGCAAAACCAGCGTGGAGGAATGAGTATTATGATTGAAGGCACAAAACGGAGGTGCAAAAGCGTTTCGAATAGGTTTCTCCGGAACGCGACGACGAGCTCGGAGGCTGCACAGCCTCCGAATGTGTGGTCCACAGATTCTCTCTCTCCGCGGCGTTGTCTCTCGTGCGTTTCGACGGGAATGGGAGAGTGCGCGCAGTGCAAAAGAGCTGTGCGCACCGGAGAGCTCAAGCCCGAGAGCAGTGATCAAAGCCCGATGCCGGCCGTGCCTAAGGTGTCGGCTGAGCTAATTGGAAGGAGATCAAAGAAGGCCGCCACACCGTATAACGCGAAACGAGCCTCGTCGGGATGCTCCGAATGTGTGTGTGTGTGTGTGTATGCGTGCGAAGCCCCTTTCTGCCTTCTCATCATCATCATCTTCGACGGCGGCGGCGGCGGCAGCAGTGTACGAGTTGAGGATCAATGCTGGAGTAATAACTCTATCGCGCCGGTTTTGCCTCGGCATGGGAGGCCTCCTCTCACTCCACAGTGGAACCCGAGTCGAAAAATTGGAGGTGACCTGGCAGATTTCAAACCAACGGTTTCTCCCGACCGCGCGGCCAACTGATTTCAATTAATTTCCTATTGCTATCCCTAGGCGTTGATGCTTCCGGCGGCGATAACGATCCGGTTTGCCGACTCCGAGGTGGTCCCACTGTGTGAGCAAATTATAAATCCATTTTTTTTGGTTGAGTGCGGGGGGAACGGGGATCGGGGAGGTATGAGCGATGGGTTCTGCCTTCAAATCCAATTTGTTGCCAGCGTTAATTAGTTTTCTGCAGCAGCCGATGCCGATGCCGTTAATCGGTGCGAATCGGGTGATCAATCGTCCGGCGGCTAGAATTTATGGATACTTGGAGCTCTACGCAGGCTAATTTGGGTCATAGACGAGTGCTTCCGGGCCAAAACAACGAAATGAAGTCATTTGCCAAAGTAACACCTCGATCGCTCTCCTGCGATTGCGTTTCCGCTGCCGAATTCGGCTGGGTGTGTTTGATTGGAATCAATTAAGTCCAATTTTCCTTTACGCGAACCACTTTACACAATTGTTAGCGGCCCACATCCGATCAGTGTGTAATAACCTTAAAGCAAGCCGCGAAAGCTCCCCGCAACCATGATAGTATTCATATGTTTGCGTGTGATGTTATTGGGAATAATTAAAGCACAGAGCGGGCGATCGTAACCCCGGCGAGGGGTGCTTCGAAGGTGTGGGGATAGGTGAAAAAATATTTAAATATATTATCATAATTAACCCGACTCCGGCGGGAAGCTGTGCAATGGCGGCGGTGGCGACGGCGGCAGCGAGAGGTTTTACAACCCTATCAAGGCTTATTAGCAAGAACCCCGAAAAAAGCGAACCATCGGGAACGCCAGAGGCGGAAAAAGCACAGACATCAAAGCTCTGCCGACAAATCATCAATTTTTCATTGATTGACTTAATCACTTTAGTACCGGTTGATTATATTCCAGGTCGGTTTCTTCGGGCGTACAACGCTCTCGCGAGTTGGGAGCGCAGGTTTTGCTTCTTTCTTCCGTGGTCCGGATGGGCCGGAGGGAGACGGAAACACTCGAGAGAGAGTGAGAGAGCGCGCGAGACTCTCCGATGGTGTGCCATTGCCGACGCTGCCGTTGCTTCTGCCGCGGCGGCTATTGCTCTTCACAGGAAGGTGTTAGGGGCCACCGCCTTTTCTTCTCGCCATCTACCACACCATAACGCATCGCAACGCGCGCAACTAGAGGTGTCCATATTGTTCATGGATTGATCTTCAGGGCATTCTACAATAATCAATCCATTCGAATAATTGTCTTCCATTATTCGATTAATCGAGCAAATACTTGTTTGTTCTCGTGATATTAATAAACAGACATTGATAATAAAAAAAGGAATCATGATGTTATAATGTTACATTAAATACAATTTTAAAAATAAAAATCGGAGCACACAATAATAATTTTCGAAAGAGATTGTATTTCAGAGGATTGATAAATTTATCCATTCACGACTCTTTGCGAATGATTGAGAAAAAGAACTTTATGGAAATAATTCCCATTATTTATTGTAAAAACTTACGATTTTTCAAAATTGCCTGTTCGTCGAAAATTATTGGAGTACCAGATTTGTTTCCAGAAAATTTCTGTCTAATGCTTATAACTACTGGTCCAAAAGGATTATGATTATATAATCATTTACCACTAGTACGATAGATTAGCCTAGACATTTCTGCTTTTTAGTGCAGTAATTTTGAATAACATAGAAGTTATAATTCCGAAGAGTCCGGCGAATAGACGATCAACAATTCCGAGTGTCATGTCATAAAGGGTTGTCCAATAATCACGTGAACAGAAAAAGCGCGATTTTAGATTCCCCCTCCCCTCCTGTGGCCAAGCGTGGACATTGACAATACTCTTCCCCCGGTTGACCATGTGGTCATTTTTTTCTTTTATTAGAATAAAAAATATGGAAAATCATTAAATTGCACATAGACACTGTTTCAACTTTGTTTTGTTTAATATTTTATTTTTTATTAATATGCGTTGCTGTGTTCGCAATACAAAGTCTTCTTCGCCATCAATTTAGGCGTCGTGCACAAATTACGTAACGTGATAATGGGGGGAGGGGAGTCGAGGCTGCGTTACTTTCTGTGTATTAGAGATAGGAAATTGCGCTATGTAGGGGGGAGGGGCTCCAAAATCCGGATTTTTAGCGTTACGTAATTTGTGCACGACGCCTTAGAAGAATTTTTAGAGAACGTGCTCCACTCCTTAATCTACGGCTTCTCCAGCGTGTTTGAAGTTTTTCTTCAAGTTCCAAATCTTGTTCGAACATCCTGCAGTGTCATTCTGGAAGACTTCCGAAATGTTCGCGTAGAAAAATTACACCGAATAACTCTCGACTCAGTGGGTCCATGGACTTTCGTGTTGATCGTTGACCTTAGTTTAGCAGTAGTCAAGTGGAGCGAAATAAACCTCTATAATCTTGATGAGGATTAGAAAAATCAGAGTTGGGTTATATCTGTGATAAAATCACAAGATTGTCGTAGGACTACTGTGGATATCTTTCAAATGAATTGAACTAATTGTACCACTTCGTTCAGGTGGCAAAAAACTTTAATGATCGAAATGTGTTACGATCTTCTCTCAATCCCCGAAGATGTAATTTGCTGGTTTCGGAAGGAAACGCGGCCTAAGCGTGTAGGAGTGAACACGAAAGGCCTCTTTTGTGTCCTTGGATCCCAGGATCGTCACGTGAGTTGTTTGGGAGGGGTTTCGGATTTGGGTTAGCTAAAGGAATTAGTTTTTAGGGGAATCAATTTATTGGCTTACGAACCCTTCTACAGTTTTTACTAGATAACGGCTTTCTGTTAAGGCTGGCGGGGTACTGATCGGCTACGCCGTGGTGAAAATTGCCAACGACGAGGTAGTGTGTACTAATGGTGGTCAGTTTGGCAACTGGCACGACGTGGTTTAATTCTCCGGTTCTTGGCATCGGTAGCTTCGATGGAAGGTCGCATCCTCCGTGTCGTTCTTGATGTTTAAGGAATAGAACGTAACACAGAACTCGTGAAACTGGTCTGCATTGCTCCTTCGCTGTGAGTCGAATCAAGCACACTCCTTCACGTTCAACTGAGTGCGGTGCCCAGTAACAAGGGTTATATCAGTCGGTTTCACTGCTTAAATAATCGATTTCACGACATGGTATATCGCGTATATAACGAAATATTGTACGAAAGCTTAGATCGGTTCGATCGGTCTGAACACCGGTCTGAACTGAACACGTCGACCACGGTCCAAGAGGACTCAATTCTTTTTCATTTTTTTCTCGAACCTCCTTCCTTTCTTGTTCCAAAAAAATCTTCCGTTCCAACCATTCCATTTTACTACCATTCCAATCTGTCACCCAGTCCTGTTCATCGTAATCATTGGTTATTTTCACTCAGGATTGTCCCGTGAGTTGGCGGCGATTTAAATTTAATAGTGTTTCCCTATTGTATCGGGACCCACAAATTTTGCTGTTCCCATACATTGTTTTTCACCTTCATACAGCTGTCCCGCAATCTAAATGTTGAGAATCAAATTTTTGTTTTATCAAAGATTTTAAATTCCCACAAATTTGATTACAAATGGACACTTGATACCAAATGGATAATTTGGTATCAAGTGTCCATTTGTAATTTGAAAGATTGCACTTTCAAATGCCATAACGATTGAATTTACATAAAAAAATTGCTTCAATTGCGTCAATGTGAATGTCACCCAATGTGCAAGTGGACGTTACCCTGATTTTGGGTTCAGAATGAACCGAATAAATATGAATAAATTGAATAAATATGATTGATTCTTCTTTTCTGGCGTAAAAAGTAAAAAGTAAAAAGTACAAGAATCAGGAAAAATCAGGATCATTTTAGTAAAATCAGGCAAATTCTTTTCTGGCGGGGGCGGGAATACAAGTCAAATCTTCCGCTCTGAATGCGAATGTTTCTACTTTTCTGGCGAAGGAGTGCAAATCAACTCTTCCACCCCGGGCACGAAAGCTTCACTCGACGCCACTGTCCAAGACACATTTGGTAGATCTATGATGCGTATGATTGGCAAATACATGCAAAAGTAGAGGCGATATACGTATACGCCACGTTATATATGTATATAAAGCCGTATATAACGATATTACAATACTTGTCACACTGATATGGAATTTGATCCGACAATGCAATATAGATTGAATAGAATGTACGTACAGCAGTCGTTTGCTAACTGGCAGCAAAAGGCAGCTTGTCGGCATTCGATTGCTAGTTGGACCGACATGGAAAATGCAAATAAAACCGAGGAGAACTTCAATGAATTCACGCTTCACTTTTCGATAGGATCTATCTATTTTGATCGTTAAGTTAACTGTGAATTGTTTGATTCGCCTTAACGGCATTGAGCGTTGTATTTCAGAATGTGTGAAGCGAAAATGACAATAATGGATGTTCAGGTGGAATGAAGACCCTTTAAAATGAAAACAGCGAGGCTCAGAATGAAAGGGGTGTAAGTGATCTGATCGATTTCTCTTCATCATCTTTTTCTTTAGTTAATAACTCAACTGCAAAAACGTTCCAATTTGAGTTTATTATAGAATCCGATAGATGAGGTTCTGAACTATCTTCCACATTGTCAAATACAGCTGGGAATGTGTTTACAGCTAAGTTAGGACCAAAAGAGAGAGTCGATGTAGAGAAATCGATGATGTCACTTACACCCCTTTCATTTTGAGCCCCTCAATTGTGAATGAAAGTTAAATGTTCCCTATCAAATTAGTTTTCTATGTGAATGATGTAAATAATTTTTTTCTGCATTTGGTGAAAAAATCCACTACGAAAATTTGTCTCAAGATGATTTCGTGCTATAATATTATGTTACAATAACATTTTCAAACGTATTTAGCCCTTGAGAATCAGTTCAAAAATTTGATCAAAGGGAAAAAACGTGCTTATTGGCGAAATTTCGTGGGAGGTTTATCACGAGAAACGTCAATGAAAAAATTATGGAAAGTGGCTCGAAACATGAGAAATCGCTCTTCATCGAATGAAAGCGAAGAATATTCACATCGATGGATTTTTAATTTTGCACGGAAGGTTTGTCCTGATTCCGCACCTGTGCAAAAAATTGTTCGAGGTATACCACAAGATAGGTACGATCTTGATTCCGAGTTTTCGATGGTAGAATTCTCTCTTGCTCTCCTTTCTTGTAACAATTCTGCTCCGGGATCGGATAGAATTAAGTTCAACTTGCTGAAAAATCTCCCTGATGTGGCGAAACATCGCTTGTTGAATTTATTCAATCAGTTTCTGGAGCATAATATTGTTCCAGATGATTGGAGACAAGTGCGAGTTATAGCTATTAAAAAACCCGGAAAACCCGCGTCCGACTTCAATTCGTACCGCCCAATAGCAATGCTGTCTTGTATACGGAAATTGTTGGAGAAAATGATCTTGTTTCGCCTTGATCGTTGGGTTGAAACGAATGGCCTACTCTCAGATACACAATATGGGTTCCGCAGGGGCAAGGGGACGAATGATTGTCTTGCGTTGCTTTCTTCAGAAATTCAAATGGCTTACGCCGAAAAAAAACAAATGGCTTCAGTATTCTTGGACATAAAGGGGGCCTTTGATTCTGTTTCAATAGAGGTTTTGTCAGACAAATTACACTCTCGGGGTCTGCCGCCTCTATTGAATAATATGTTATATAACTTGCTTTGTGAGAAACATTTGAACTTTTCTCACGGAGATTCGGCAGTAAGTCGGTTCTCTTACATGGGCCTCCCCCAGGGCTCATGTTTAAGCCCCCTTTTGTACAACTTCTATGTAAGCGACATCGACAATTGCCTTACACAAAATTGCAGACTAAGACAACTTGCAGATGATGGAGTGGTGTCTGTCGTAGGATCAAACGAATCCGACCTGCAAGGACCCTTACAAGATACTTTGAACAATTTTTCAACCTGGGCCATTGGGCTAGGGATCGAATTCTCCACGGAGAAAACAGAGATGGTGGTTTTTTCTAGGAAGCATAGACCAGCAAAACCAAAGCTTCAACTTTTGGGTAAACCGATCACTCATGCTATGTCATTCAAGTATCTTGGGGTCTGGTTCGACTCCAAATGTACTTGGGGGGCCCATATTAGGTATCTGAGTAAAAAATGCCAACAAAGAATAAACTTTCTCCGTACAATTACCGGCACCTGGTGGGGAGCCCATCCCGAAGATCTTATAATGTTGTATCGAACAACTATTCTCTCAGTGATGGAGTATGGCAGTTTCTGTTTTCAATCAGCTGCCAAAACACACCTCATTAAACTCGAGCGAATTCAGTATCTTTGTCTCCGTATCGCGTTGGGATGTATGCCCTCAACGCATACCATGAGTCTCGAGGTTTTGGCAGGCCTACTCCCACTAAAAGATCGCTTCAATTTATTATCTCTTCGGTTCTTCATCCGGTGTAAGGTCATGAACCCATTGGTGATCGGAAATTTTGAGCAGCTGATCGAGCTAAATTTTCACTCCGGATTCATGAGTTCATATCATGAATTCATCTCCATGCAGGTTGATCCTTCTTCGTATATTCCCAACCGTGTTTGTTTCCCTGACTACATCAATTCCTCTGTGCATTTTGATCTGTCCATGAAGCAAGATATCCATGGATATTCAGATTACCAACGATCGAGGATCGCTCCAACGATCTTCGATGAAAAATATAGGGGTATCAATTGTGATAATATGTACTTTACTGATGGGTCCACTATAAATGAGTCCACAGGATTTGGAGTGTTCAACGAATTTTTTAGCACCTCACACAGTCTTCAGAATCCTTGCTCAGTGTATATTGCTGAATTGGCAGCAATTCATTGGGCGCTGGACAACGTCGCCTCACGACCTGTTGAACACTATTACATTGTAACGGATAGTCTTAGTTCTGTCGAAGCTATCCGTTCAGTGAGGCCGGAAAAGCACTCGCCGTACTTCCTTGAGAGAATACGAAAAATTTTGAGTGCTTTATCCAGACGCTGTTACGTCATTACCTTTGTCTGGGTCCCTTCTCATTGCTCAATTCCGGGTAATGAGAGGGCTGACTCATTAGCAAAGGTAGGTGCAATTGAAGGCGATATTTATCAGCGTCAAATCGCTTTCAATGAATTTTATTCTTTAGTCCGCAAAAATACCATCGCTAACTGGCAACGCAAGTGGAATGAAGATGAATTGGGCCGTTGGTTTCACTCGATTATCCCTAAGGTTAGCCTCAATCCGTGGTTCAAAAGTCTGGAATTGAGTCGGGACTTTATTCGCACCTTCTCCCGACTCATGTCCAATCACTGTTCTTTAGATGCACTACTCTTTCGTTTCAATCTTGCCAGCAGCAATCTCTGTGTTTGTGGCCAAGGTTATCGCGACATCGAGCACGTTGTTTGGTCGTGCGAGGTGTATCTGGTCGCCAGATCGAATTTAGAAAACTCCCTTCGGGCCCGAGGAAGACAGCCCAATGTGCCGGTGAGAGATGTGTTGGCTCGGTTAGACCTTGATTACATGTCCCATATATATGTTTTCCTTAAAGCTATCGATCTTCGTGTGTGATTGTCCCTATGTCCTTATACCCTCCTTTCCTTCCTTTGCGGGTAATTCGTCCCCTTGCTATAAATAGTAGAATAAGTTGAAATGTAAAAACACTATAGATATACAAACAGATTTAAGAATTGAGTGTTAATCAACATTGTTACAGTTTCCTTATACCCCATCCTTCTCCTAAAAATATGTCACCCTTCTAAACTCGAGTACACCGCGAGTAATCGGTTTTCCACCTTACTAACCATAGATGTAAGAAAAGTGTTTATATATATAGTTTTAAAATTATATTTAAGAATTCGGCTCCTTTAAACTTAAGTTACTGAGCCTGCAAAAAATAAACGAATTAATAAAAAAAAAAAATTATGTTACAATAGGAATAACAGGATAATAGAAAAAAAAGATTCAAGTCAGGACCAGGGTTGCCAACTATATTTTTCAAAAATCAGATAGAACGAAAATAAAAATCAGGGAGAAATAAGGATATCATATTTTAGGATAGGATAGATTTTTCGTAAAATTCATTCCGATTTTTGGGCGAACATTTCTTGTGAAGTAAAAAGTACAAGTATCAGGAAAAATCAGGATCATTTTAGTAAAATCAGGCAAAATCGAGTGTTTGTCAGGATGTAAGGGAACATACCAAAAAGTTTGGGAAATCCAGAAAAGTTAGGAAGGTTGGCATCTCTGGTCAGGACCAAGTGCTTACAGTAATAACGCTAAGAAAAATTTTTGATTCAAATCTTCGGCATTTTAAAACTGCCCTCGGGCCTTCTAATCTGTATCGTGAATTGGATAAACAAAGGGTCGATTATTTGAACAAATCCAACGATTGACTGACATCTCTAGTCACAGCTCTCCGCCCAGTTCGGTACGATTTGGGGCCACCAATTTGGATTCGGTCTGATGAGCGAAGCAAAATGCGCTCCGGCCTGTCAAATGAGAAAAAAGAAAACTTTTTCGCACCGCATCAGCTTCGCCTGTGCGTGTTTTGTTTTGACAGCTGACAGATCCGTCGTTGCGCGAATGTTGTCATCTGAGGGGAAAGCGAAAGGAAACGAAAGGTCTTAAGTGAGATACCACGCGATTCTAGATTGGGTTGTCTTGTGAAGCAAGCAATGAGGGGAACTATGATCGGCGATTGGAACAAATCAGCTCTTGTTTACAGTTGGTTGTCTTATTCAGTTGTATTCACGGTCATCTCCCATCACCAGCCAACTGTGGCTAATTTAACACCGCGCTTTGCCGTTTTCGACACCGTCTTCGCCGCTCGTTTCGTCACGTTTCAGCCGCCGATCAGAGCAGCAGCAGCCGGTGTGTTCTTGGGCTCGATAGCAAATTTTCAACTCTGCAGGTTGAGCCCGCGAACAACAAAAAAAAGGCACAATTGAAACAATCTTTACACTAAAACTCGCTCACACATAGCATTAGTGTCAGTGATTCGTTCATTAACGGATGGGGGGCCTGAAAGATTCCCGCACTGTCTACGCTGACATGCGTAACATGCTAATTTAAAGGTGTGCTTCGGCCGGCTGACACCCGAAGTGACAGCAGTGCTGGCAGCGGGTTTTGCGATTCGTCTCAACAAGGTGCATCCTTTTTGTGTTTGTGTCTTTCGTTCGCCTTTCATTTTGGGACCTGTAATTGTGTGACGAATACCGCTGCGGCTGCCCGCATTCGCCACGGACCGTTGTTTGGCAGGATAACGTGATTAAACCCGTGATATCGATGCGATTGGATGGGATGGGAAGTGTCAGGATCGTCTTCAGAGGATCCGTCGAACCGAAACCGACACGTAGCGTAATTGTTGATTCAAACCAAATCGAGTGTAGCAAATTGGGCATAACGTATTATTTTGCCGTTCTTCTCGCATTCCCACATTCCTTCGACGATAGATTTATACGGGCCAATAACTTATCGGCTTAGTCGCCGCCGCCACAGCCGCTACCGCTGTCATTTGTACGATTGGTGGTAATCGCAAATTTATTCGTTACCATGTGCAAGGTTTTTGGGGCCGAGGAACAGCGGCCGAGACGCCACCAATTTACAATCATGCGGTCAGCTTTTTTTTTTGTTTCGAAGTTTTTTTTTGCGCACTAATCAAAACGTTCGCAGTCGACCTTGCTGCTGTTGCCGCTGAGAAGATCATATTTTCGGTAATTGGATTTTGATTTATTACCCCCCGCTGCCGCCAGCGTACGGAGCGGTCTTCCCCCGATGGCAAAAGGGGTGTAGAATGCAAAATTTTCCCTCGCCGAACCATGGTGGAAATATGATCTGGATTAAAAGACGGTGGTGAGTTACCGCAGCAGTCGCCGATAATGATCCGTGGTGGGACGTGATTGCAGCGCTACCGTTTGTACCGTTGACTGCCCGGCCAAAGCAGGTGGGAAAGCTAATCATCCGACGATCCGACGAGATTCTCATTATCTCGGTGCAGCTCTCGGGTAGGCGGCTGCTTGTTTACCCTTCTGTTTCCAATTACCCCGATAATGGGATTTCGGGGTGCGAAAGTTGTGCGCTGTGAATTCCCAAATCCTTCCACAAAAAAAAACCACCACCAAACACAGAATCCTGAATCGTAATTCGATGAGTCACCGCGTTAAGGGTCTTCGCTGCCGCCAGCAGCAGCAGAAGATTATTAGCCAGAAATTATGATGATTTATTGCACTCGACCGTGGTGCAGACCAATTAGGGCCACCATTCGTTTGTGTCTCGCCGTTTCAACTGCTCATATTTCTTGACTCTATGAATTTTTAGCAGCAGCACAACCAGTAGCATTGCAACAGCCACTGACACAGCGGCGAATCATCGCCGAGTGCGCTTTTATTGCCACGCCAACGACGGCGGCTGTAGCGGCAACACTGATTGTGTGTCCTGCCATTTATGACAGGTGATAATCATTTTGACCTTGTTCGTCGCGGCGAAGTTCATCCAACTGTCAAAATGCGGGGGGTTCACCAACAAGTGAAAAAAATATGGAATTCGAAAAAAAACAGTCAGTCGGCCGAAGAAAGCAACAACAGCCACTCTTCACGCCTGTCATTTTTATCGGCTGTTTTCGGTGCGAGTTTGTTCCGGGACGGCAGCGGCGGTTCGCAAAAAAAGGCGCAAAAGATCAAAAGGATTCGGCGGTTTGCCGAAATGAGAAAGAACGTGAACTTGCTGCGCCGTGGTGTTAATATTCATGTAAGCTCGAGCGTTAGGTTTGGTTTTTTTTGTTTGAAACGCTCCTCTGGTAATTACCTTATTAATGCAGTCATACTTATGCACGCCATACCCAACGAACAGGGTCGGCAGGGCCGCAAAGGAAACCGCACCGAACGCAGCGAAACGGGTGATGAGAGAGTACAGGAAAAAGAGAGAGAGAGAGAGAGAGAGAGAGAGAGAGAGAGAGATCAAACACGCTTTCGGTATCTTAATCTTGGGTAGGACCCCTCGAGTCCAGGCTTTTGTTGTTATTCAAGTGGACGGATTGGGAAGAGATGCCGGGTAATTATGAGTTCATGCAAAGCAATATAGATTTTATCACACCTTGCAAGCAAGTTTAAATGTCATTCTCGATGTTGACGTGTGCGCGCCGTTTTGCTGACCCCCAGACCCCACTCTGGGGTGGTCCACGTACGGAACGGAATTGTCTCTCACAATATTCCCCCCAGAGATAAACATCACCTTCGGAGACGCTCCTCTTCTAGGAAGCCGCCGCCAAGATCAGGATAAGTGCGAATTCCGTGTAACTAGAAGCTCGTTAATGTCGCACTGTTGTACTCCGGCCGCTGCTGATGAGAATCTCATTCTAACAAAACGTTCCACTTGTCGCTCCCCAAGAGCCAAAGGAAGAGCAACAACAACAAAAAAAAAACCCACGATCGACCCTAATGAGATCTTAATGTTAGAAGCGGCAGCGGCTGAGGCAACTTAGCGTTTTTTAATCACGCCCCTTGCCATTTCAGAACGCGAACGGTTCAAGGTACCTCTGCCAAATCAGAGCGCGTTCGTGGCATGGTCGGCTCATGTGCACTCGAGCCCGATATGCCGCGAGATAATCATATCTAATTTGTAAATCAGTAATCCAATTTGAAGTCTGTGTTTTTCGCACGCGTGAGCGCGCTATCTCACGAAACTTGCATGAGTGGGGTTAATAAATTCTACAAAAAGGAGGTTGCTCGGGAGCCGATAAGATAGTTGAACAAAACGAAAAAAAACGCAGCATTCGGTAGGAAACGATTTAATGGTACACGACATGGCTGACTGCGATTCTGATTGCAGCGCATGAGGGGCGAAACGAAGGATCGAAAACAGTTAGCTAACTACACAAAGCTGGGAATCGTCGTTAAAGTGACAATCAAAATCAATACAGTGGTGGGAGGGCATCAGGGCAACTTTGTTGCACTGATTGCGGCGGAAGTTCCAACGACTTCACGACTTTTCGCGGAATGCAAATAATATAGCCGCAAAAACAAGACGAAGAAAAAGTGGCGAGTGACAGCTGTTTGTTTTCCGAAACAATGTGTGAACAATGGATGATTTATTCATATTAACCGCGCCCGGGTTCCCGGGTTCGAAATTTCAATTTTCCACTGGAAATAACAGTGCATGAAATGAGTGCCGAATAACCACAAGCCAAATGCGGGTCTCGCCGTGTGACAAATGCATTAGCGCCCGGCGATTTTGCCAATTATGTGGTTGGGATTTTATAAGCTGTCGTGAAATTGGTTGGTTAGGAGAGAAAAAAATATCGATTGAAAACATAATTATGCTCCGGACCGTACCGAAACGGGCTAAGATGTGCTGCGATGTAGGTGCCGCAGCAGAACAAGTTCTGGCATCCACGATCACAGGTCGGTGTTTTTATCGTGAGTTAAAATGGGGAACTAAACACTACTGATAAGCGCCTTTTACTACTTTGAAAGTATGCGTAGGCAACCAGCGGCCTGATTCTCATTAGGAAACCGTGAAATTTAAATGAGAACAAAGCCGTAAACACAGTGTAGTTTAGTTCATATCTGTTCCATCAATGTGAAAGAACTAAAAAAGGGGCCAACTTGTTGTTCACGCACTTCGTGATGAAAAATAGAGTAAAAGTCTTATGACTTGCAGTAAGATACGCGTGTCTGAAGTTCCCATTCGAAATAAAATCCTGATGTGTTATTCAACTTCTTTATAGCAGTAAAATTCGATTAAAAATGACACCGACATAAATATTGTTGAATCACATTCATCATCACTGGTTTCAATTTCAGAAAGACTAGCCAATGGTTGAAAGCTGCCTTAGTTATAGTATAAAAATTGAGATAGAAAACAGATGTAAATTCCTGATTCTAGACTAAAAATTTAGACCTTGACACCCAACATGAGATAAAAAACAATTTTGGGTGCAGATATTAGTCTCTATACCAGGGGTTTTCAAATGGTGCTCCGCGAGAAATTGATGCGTCGCGAAGTTATAGCAAATGCTTGAAGTTGAAAACCCACTTTGAAAATAAATATTTCTTTAATTTAACTCAACTGGGCATATGGGGTCAGATGTCGTATAACTCCGACGCGTAACTGAAAAAAAGCTGTTTCGAGTAGAGCACAGTCAATGCAAAAAGGATTATGGATATTGGTTGAAAAAAATACAGGCGCTCCGTCAAATATTTTTGCTGTGGAAAGTGCTCTACCATAAAAAATGCGAAGGATTGTATCCGAGACACGACCGCTTAGGACGTAATACTACGCAATCTTTATTTTTTAATTTGTTGCATTGTCATTATCGTCGAAATTTCATGAATAACTCTTTAATAAAAAGTTCCGGGGATCCGACCTTTGTTGTTTCGGGGACAGAAAGATTCTGAGAATTTTCCTTCTTCTTCTTCTTCTTTTTGAATTAACGAGACTTTAAACTTTTAAGTTCATTCGTCTCTCTCTTCAAAAAGACCCTTTGGAAACTTTCCTACTCGCTCAGCTCCACTGCCTTGAGAAAAGCACTCGATCCCTCGCCGTCCAGCTCGCCCAGCAACGGTGTTGAGAATTTTCTTCAGAGGATATGCAATACTTATACGCTAGCGACAGCTAACTTACTATGCAAGGGTAGAGTTTACCTCGAAAATATTCTCTTTTCGCTATCCTCCTTCGTTGTTTCTATTCTAGCAGCTGCATAAGTTGTTCGTTATTGACAGCTCTGTTCGGGAAAGCACATAAATGGACAGAACAAATGTATGGGGAAATGTGAATGCTTCCAATGTTCATCAATTTAAGCCATATACAGACTATGGGATTGTGATGTATAGCATATCAAACAAATCTTCGAAAATTTCTGGTTCGATTGGTACGCAAATCGTTCAAATCCGTTCGCAGCAAAAATAGTTATTAAGGTTAACTTTATTGCATAAAAACGTGACCTGTTTTCTGATTTGGCACCCTCAATGTAAGACGTCCTAAGTCAAAAAAATCTGATGACCCTTGCGCTAGGCTGTTCTCTCAATATAAATAGCCTCGATATAAATATAGTCTATAGTCTCGATATAAATAGCCCTTAAAATTTCCAACAAGTTTTCCATACATCGGACGATGGCCACATTTACATAGAAAAAGTTTTTCGAACAACTTTTTAATTTTTTTCTTTGAAAAATTACTATTAATGTTTAATTTGTAACATTTTTATGTATGAATTATCGCAGTTTACATGATCTGCTAACTTTTCTCTATTTAGAAACATGTCAAGAACATGTCAAACGTGAGAATTTTAACACAAAAATGTTACGAGCAAAACATTATTTTTTTCAGGAGGTTTCATACAAAGATGACTTATATTCCAAAAACTATAAAAGATTGAAAGTTGATGTCTTCGACAAAAGTTTATATTTTTAAAAGCTCTAAAACATTGCCGAATACATTATATCGCTATCTTGACTTTAAACAAAATGAGGATAAAGAAAACATGAAAAAGTTGTTGTTCGAAAAACTTTTTCCCTGTAAAAGTAGTGCCTATCTTCCGATGTATGGACGACTTGTTGGAAATTGTAAGGGTTATTCATATATATATTGTAAAGAATTTTAAAAATATACGTTTTTGAGATCAATGAATTTCAATTTTTAAAATAACTTTTTTGTCAGCGTTGATGTTTTTTTGTAAAATCTTAAACAATTTCCTACATTTCATCCTTTGACATGAATTTTGTAGGTACCATAGTTTTTAAGTTTTAAGTTTTTAAGAAGAAGAAGATGTGTGGCATGCCCAGTTCTGACAACCCGGGCATCGTTAGTTTGGCGATCAAGTGGGCTGGGCACTCAGCACATTTCCGGCATCTTATCAGCAGGCAGTCGCCGTTCGGCTTCGGGCGGTCTCCGATTATCCCGCGGACGCTCAGAAACACACAACAATGTGAATAATATGTCAATTAAATCATTGTTCATTTCACTAGTAAACCATAAACAGTTTTGCACGAGTGATTTATTCTGATTTACGTGCAAATATGCAACGGACAGCAATTTCCAGTTATGCATTAGTTAGACTAAGTTCGCCTTTGATACCACCAAACTGGTTGCATCAGATACACGGAATTCCACAGCATGGCCTAAATTAGGTGCAGTCTGATTTTAAATTTTTTTAACCATGTTTTCAGGCAATCAGCACAGTGCCATAATAAGTTCTATTGTCCATTGACAAAATTGAGATTCGAGCGAATCCAATCGAAACACTCAATGTTTGCAATGGAACCACACAGATAGAATTTGATTAGATTTAGGTTTCCAATCTATATATTAGCAACGCAGATTAGACTATTTTGAAATTAGTATGAATACATTCCCCTTTATTGGTAACTGTCAGAATGGATCACTTAGTTTAAAGGACTACATAGGTGATGTAACGTGATGAAAACTTGTAACTTGGAAACTATTGGCTGTATAAAAAAATGTTCAACTTAGAGAGACAGTTCACCGTCTATCACATTCTTTTAAATAGGAACAAAGAGTGAAATTTTTGTGTGCCACTATTCTTTTTTTTTCATTGGAGAAGACATGGATTTATTCTGTATCTTCCTGTTTGTATTCTTCACGTGAATTTGTAACTGATTTATCCATTTCCTAATTTATCTTCTTTGGAGATGGCCACATTTCTTTTTGAAAACAGTCAATAGAAAATCGCACAAATAAATAGGTTTTGTGGTGTAATTAATAAATGGGAATTAGACAACACATGTGAAAAAATGAACATTTTGGGCATAGGAAACTAACGCAAATAGTTATGTCCTGATAGGTAGTAGAGAAACGAAAATTTATAATATACTAGGAGAAGCATGAGATCGAAACGTTTTCCCTGAGGGAAAAAAGTGGAAACCTGAAAATAACTGAAAAATAGCATGCAGAAAGCAATAAAACGAAGCGTAGAAAATTCTAAAACAGAAATAGATCAAATGAATCGAAAAAAAAGTCTAAGGATATAATAAGAGGGAGAGAGAGAAATAGGGTTGCTTTGCTTTATATACTCGGTGACCGGAATAAATCGCCACAGTAAACAACTGCAACAGAAACAACCGCTTAGAAAAAGTGTAGTAGGCTAGAAATATTTGGCGCGGGAAAAACATCATGTGCCTCACATTTCTATTATAAATTTATTCTCTTGTTCTCGTTTTTCGAAATTTATTCTGAGGACAATGTAATGGGGACGAAGTCCCCATTTGGCGAGGATAAGGAATCGAGGCGGCCCATGCCGCCAAGATGACGCAATCCGAGTCCACCGCCGACCCGCCGTCGGAAGCGGCGGTGTCTCGCACGCAAACCTGGGATCCACTGATTGCCCGGTTAGTTTGAAACATAGGATACGATCCTTTAGCAATGTCCGACCGAGCTCTAGCGAGCGTCGGACGGTATACGTCTGCCCGGGGCGTTACGTTTGCCTGGGGCGATACGTTTGCCCGGTTAATTCTTGTTTTGAAATACAATACCGCGCCACAATATTTATAGCCTACTACACATTTTATAAGCGGTGGTTTCTGTTGCAGTCGTTTTCTGTGGCGATTTATTCCGGGAACCATATACTCATATATGGCAGATATACTCCTAAAAAGGTAAAATGGCGGCCTCTTAAAATGGTACAATTATTCTTCTTGAATGGCACTAACGTTCCTTGAGAAACTTCTTCGTCTTAATCCAAAATATATTTAAGCCATGTTGGCGTTGAACATAAAACAAGAAATAATATGTTCATATACAATGCATAACCCAGGATCAGGGCTGTGATGTTGATTGAGATACATGAGTCGGAAAAACTCGCATTCCGTTTGTCAAATAAAAAATCCAAATTGCTTCCAATACCAAATAAAAATTGTGTATTAGAGATAAAGACATAGAGATGAAAATGTTAAAATGTATATGTAATATCAGCCATTTCATGCCAAATCGATATAATGGTTCTCAAATTTTTGTGAAAAGTTGTAGTTCGGTTTTTAGTTGCAAAAAAGTATGTTTTTTTATTTTTTCTTTAGGGTGCTCATTCCCATTTTAAGGTGGTCAGAAAAACCCATCTTTTTCTCTTTTTTTTTCAAAAAAGCTTTTTTTTCCAAAATAGCACTTTTTTCAAGACAGATTACAACAAATTTTTCAATAATTCATAACTTTTGAACTACTGAACCGATTCATATGACCAATATATTAAATTACAGCCAATTAGCTGTTTTTTTAAAGGATAGTACAATTGCAGAGAATTTGAATTTTGTTTTCGTTATTGTTGATTGTATTTGTTTTTCATAGTTTTCATGGTCTCGGGACCAAGGGCGCTATATTTTTATTTTTAAAACGGTTTTATTTAACTTGCCCTGTAATCTGTTTGTATGTTTGTATGTTTGTATGTTTGTATGTTTGTATGTTTGTATGTTTGTATGTTTGTATGTTTGTATGTTTGTATGTTTGTATGTTTGTATGTTTGTATGTTTGTATGTTTGTATGTTTGTATGTTTGTATGTTTGTATGTTTGTATGTTTGTATGTTTGTATGTTTGTATGTTTGTATGTTTGTATGTTTGTATGTTTGTAACATGTTTGTCTGTAGCGCTGACCCACATTAATAGAAATTTGACCCCCTTTCTGTTGACTGATTGATCTGAAATTTGGAACACACCTTTATCTCATCATTATAAAACTGTGTATTTCATGATCTTGAAAGTCCAAGATGGCGGCCGCTACAATATGGGTTTTCCTAAACCCCATCAATATGGGAATCAAATGAAAGGGCTTGACTAGTAGAATACAGTTTTTTATGAAAAATGCAAATCCAAAATGGCCGCTACCACAAAATGGCGTCATATATATATATATATATATATATATATATATATATATATATATATATATATATATATATATATATATATATATATATATATATATATATATATATATATATATTCAAAACTCCATCAATATGAGTATCAAGTGAAAGAGCTTGACTAGTAGAACACAGTTATTTATGAAAAATGTAAATCCAAAATGGCTGCCACTACAAAATGGCGGACTACATATTTTCTCAAAACCCGATTAATATGGGTATCAAATGAATGGGCTTGAATAGAGAAATATTCTAATGAAACAGATAATGAACTAAAAACTAGAAAATAAAATAAGTAAAAAAAACTTTTTAAGTTAAACGGTTTAATTGTGATTAAACATAATAATGTACTAAACTAGAAAATAATTAGGCAAGTAGCAGTTAGTTGTTATCACACCTCTCTTTTATTAGTCTAGGGCATTGATAAGATTAAAATAAGATCGTGGGACACGTTGGATTTCTATTATCCACAATTAACTACTTCATGATATCCCACGATTTTATTTTAGTCTTATCAATGCCCTAGACTAATGAAGGAGAGGTGTGATAACTGCTAACTGCTACTTGCCTAATTATTTTCTAGCTTTTAGTACATTATTATGTTTAATCACAATTAAACCGTTTAACTTAAAAAGTTTTTTTTTTACTTATTTTATTTAACATTTTACCTTGAAAGCTGAAGATTTTTTACAAAAAATATCTCGAAAGGTGGTGCTTTTCCGTTTTTTGGTTATATTTTTTAAAGCAATCATGTTTTCAATCTTCGTTCAATATTTCTATGCGATTAGACCAGATGTATGCAACTAGAATCCAGTTTTTTTCCCAAGTCAAATATTTTTTTCAAGAAATAATAGCTAATTGGATTTAATTTGATATATCGATCATATGAATTGAATCAGTAGTTCAGAAGTAATAAATTTTAGAAAAAGTCATTTCTGGAAAAAAAGGAAAAAAATTATTTGTCGGGCCATCGGTTAACTTTGAAAAATCATAACTCAAAACCGAAAAAAAGCCTCTCTGATTTCGAGATATTTTATGTAAAAAAAATTCTCAGCTTTCAAAAAAATATATAGCGCCCTTGGTTCCGAAACCATGAAAACTATAAAAAAAATAGATACAATAAATAATAACAAAAACAAAAATTCTAATCCTTACCGCAAAATATTGGTCTAATATTTTGCGGTAAGGAACAAAACTATCACTTTTCACGAAAATCTGAGAACCTCTATATCGGTTTGACATGGAATAGCTGTATATTCAGAATCTATCTGTATTTATAGTCTGTGTTTTGGACTGAATATTTACGCATAAAAAAAGCATATCAGCAGAGGAAGAATTGAAGATTGTTTTCAAATTTTTATGTTATTTGGTTCGATCATATAAATCTTATTATATAGAGTTTGAAAACAAAAATTTTCTCTTGGGTAATTTTACACTCTGAAGCATATTTCTTCATCAATGACTTTGCGACTACTTTTACATACACATCATCCTCTCTGAGGTAATTTTGTGCCACAAGCTTAATCTCGTTGTAATTCCTTAAATTTATCAAATATTCTGGTTTCATGAAATTATCTAGCATTGTTTTGAAAATCTTAGAACAATTCGAGTGTTGTGAACACAATTCGGGATTTTCATTCTGGAAAAGTTTATTCAGTCGGTTCACAACTGGCAATGTGTATAAGAAAAAGGACAGGACCAGAAGAATTTTAGTAGGGATAAGAGTGGTTTTTTATTATGAATATTTTTTTCTGATAACATGAAAAGTACAAAAATCAGGAAAAATCAGGTAAAATTGAGTGTTTTTCAGGATATCAGGGAACGTGACATAAAGTCTGGGAAATCCTGAAAAATCAGGAAGGTTGGCATCTCTGCCCCAATGAAAAAAGGCAACGTAAAGAAAGCAGAAATAAAAGAAAGCTACACCAAAACTAGCGTTGGCAGAAAACATATCATCTTTGGCAGAAAAGATGCCATTTCCTGTGCATGAGAGTCAAATGCGCAAATAATGAGCTATTTTAAAGGCTTAAAAATGGTTTGTATGTATGCGAGCAGACATCTCTTCCTGTTTTCTTTTCTCATTTCAATTGGGATTGTGCCAAGAAAGAAAGTCCATACGACGTCAATGGGGATCGAATCGAAGCCGGCTGGAATGCAAAACACACGACCACGCTATCCATATAGCTGCCAGCGCTATTATAAAGGAGCGTGATAATATTACACCTCATCGTAAAATGAAGTTGGAAGGTGTTTTCTGAGACGATAAAGAAGAACATGAACGAGAAAATATCTTTCTCTATCTGGGCCGTGTATTTGGCAAACTATACGAAAATCTTTCATGTGCTTTCATTTAAATGTGTCTCCTGTTTCGCTCCCTCATATTGGCTCTAGCATATATATTATACAAATGACATACATGTATTGGGGAGTAGAAAATTTTATGTTATCTTTCAGCTCATTTAATGTAATAAATCGGGATGCCAGAACATGTGCTAAAAATTAACTTTAGGTGTAGAAAAAAAATATCCCAAAACCAAAAAAAAATCAATTTTGAGATTCAATAAGAATGAACATTGTCTACAATAAAATACACAATATGCTAAATAACTGACTATACAATTTCAGACAAAAATACGTACACAAGATGCCGGTTAACCCAGACATTTTAGATCCCCGACTATACACTGGAAATGATGAATTTTTAAAAAATCGACGATTTTTTCATCTTTCAATTATCATTATGGGTAGGTTTGCAGTATCAAAAGCATTGGAACATGGGATCAGTTGTTTATCAATTTTAATATCATCTAAGTGTGCCAATTTTTATTTGGAAATGATTTTATCTAGTCTAGAATGATTTTGATCGGTATAAAATAGGAAAAAATCTACCAAACCCTGCCAAACTCATCGAAGTGCTTTGAACTGATTTATCTGATTCGAACGTTGGTTTAGCCCATTTCCCATTAAAGCATTTCTATTTCCTTGTGAAGTCTCTCCATAAACAGATCTTTTTCTCGACATTTGACCATCGAGAATGATAAACACTACTTTCCAATGAAATCGTTCAACGCTGTTTTTTATTCCAAAAATGATGAAAAAAAGCAATAAAACGAACATATGCATTCTCGTATTCCAACGAAGATAATTATCTGACAGAAAACAACAAACTTTAGAAAACAAAAAAAAGTGAAAATAACACCAAAACAGAGGGTGAATCACGCAAAACAATGACCCACGTTCAAAATTATCAGAAAAAAATAGATGAAAACAAGAAAATTTCAAAAAAATATTCAAATGATTATTCGATGTTCAAACCTTTTATAATTTTCAAGCTTCCCATAATTCATTTTGATTCCTCCCAAATCGTGACAAACTCCCGTTTCATCCATCACAACACAAAATTCGTCGTTCGAAATTCAATGAAAAAGAAACATCACTCACCTCCATCATCGTTAGCCTCGTCGAAGTTCTTGTTGGTCATCTGGAACAGCGCGTCCAGCGGCGTCCCGTTCGGGGTGGTTTTCACTCCCGAAGACTTCCCACTGCCACCCCCACTCGCACCACCCTTACCACCAGAGCCACCACCGTTGTTGTTGTTGTTATTGTTCGACCCGGACGAGGACGATTGCGAGGACTGATGGTCCGAGCTGCGACCGATCTCCGGCGAACAGCAGTCTCCGCTGGCCGCCGAGCTCGACCGTTCCGAGCCACTTTCCGAGGGGATGATGTCCATGCTCATGTGCCGCAACAGCTGGGCCTGCGCCCGGAAGTGCTCCTGCAGCTGCTGGTGATAGTCCAGCGCTAGCCGGTGCTCATAGTGGAGCAGTGCCGGAGGTAGGAACGGTCGGACCGGGATCGGTCCCCGCAGATGATCCCATGGACGCACAATTTTGGCCGCCGCTGCCTGCAGCGTGCTGTGGTGGTGTTGCAGGGCCAGCGCACTGTCCCGATTGCTGCTTTCGGTGTCCCGGCCGAGGATGTCCGCTATCGAGAAGGACTTGACGCCTTCGACGGTGGCAGGTTTGGGAAGGGACGCTACGGATGGGGCCGCTATCGACGATGGCGGACTGGGCGGTTCACGCGAGGGACTCGACAGTTCCTTAGGGCTGGTGCTGTGAGGTTCGACCATTCGCAACCGCTTCAAGGGGGTGAAATAGTCTTCGCTTCGGCTGTGATGGGACTGCAGGTGGTGGTGGTGATGGTGGTGTAGATGATGATGGTGATCCACCGGCGGTGGACTTGGCGATCCGACGGATATCTCCGAAACGGCCGGACTCGCTGGTGGGGGACTTCTGCACAACATTGCTGATGCACTTTCTTGAAAATCACAGATGCCGCAATTATGCGCAAGTTTTATTCGCTTCCTGCTCACTATCACTTTGTCACTAATAACACGCGCTTCAATCCATTGGTTCACGTTTCACTTAGACCGAACGCTCGAACATTATTGCTCATAATCCTTCAATCTGACCCTGTTCAATCAACATTTTCCCCGAATCAAACTTCCAGCCATCGTTGCACTCATCAAACCTTTTTTTCCGCCAATTCGAACGCACCGATAAACGCAAATTTGAGACTGACGTCTTTTTTTCTTTCTCCAACCTTTACACCGCCTCTGGCCGTTTCACAGACACGGCAGACACGGCGGCGGTATGTATGTTCAAATCAATCAATCAATCAAACCACTAATGGCAAGTCAGCCGCCTCTTAACCCGCACGAACTCGCTTCACACTCACTCGTCGTGCTGTTGATCCACACTGGACTGCGACTTCGAGCGGCACCTTTCTCGACCATCCGGTAGGTCGACAGGTTGGAATTGGGTTCACACAAACGCTCGGCAAGCTGCAAGCTGCTAAAAAACACACGCTCACGGCACACGAAGACGGCGGGCACTGACAAACTGACAACGGGCTGAAAACTCTCCTACTCTCCGGCCTTTGGAAGTGGCGGTTGGTTCGGTCCGAGCGAGTGTGTGTATTAGTGTGGCAGCGCGTTATCCACGAAGCAAAGCGCACCGTTGTGTGAGTGTGTTCGCTTCGAAGTGGGCCCTCGAAAGATGGGCGCAAGAGCGACACCACAAAACGGGGCGGAGCCAAGCCGCACAAGCTCGAGCCAATCGGTACGTCAGTGGCATCGAAAAGCAAAAATGTCGGCACTGTCAAGATAGCGTCGGATACTCACACACATACACACACACATATCAGTACACACGAAGCATCATGCCATGAGCGCGGTCGCTTGCTTCGTCGGCAAGGCTAATTTGTTAGGTTAGTTAATTGACTTTTGAGCGCATATAGTTAGACTAAGTGTAAAAGTATTTAGAGTTAAATGTATTATTTATTGCCTGCGGAGCCGTCGTTTCTTGTTTCTCCATTAACACTTTTCGCCGTCGCTCGTCTCGAGCCGCCGCCTTGCGCATCTATGTCGACCGTTAGCGCGCGCGAGTCGGTGTGTGTCGTGTCCTCTTCTCCTTCTCCTTTCGCGTGTTACCATTAACATAAATCAATGTGGGTGTCACTCACATTTGAAACACGAACACCCGGATTAGCAGCGGTTCAGCGAGCCGTCGTCGTCGTCGATGCTCTTTTTTGCGCCATTTCCCCTCAGCACAAGCGCATTGAAATTAGCTTGAAAACCTTGCCATCCGCTCGAAAAGCAATTTCGCGAGAGAGAGAAGGTATTAATTAATTATCGGGTAATTTGAATCGATTGGAGCAGTAGCCGCCAGTGCCGTCAGCACGAGCTGCAACACAACGACGAAAAAAGGAATTTTCCCCCCAAACGGGATAAAATTTGGCACCCTTTTCGAGAAGTATTTGGGGGGGATTTTGGATTACACCAACCCGGATCCCGGCACAGGGCTCTTCGATTAGTCCCTTTGATTGATGGATTTGCATGCTAGCCTAGTGAACCAGTTGGCCGGTTCCCGGGTTGTGGAGTACACAACCGGTGAGGGGCAAGCAAGTGCTTCCGGGTGTATGATTTGTTTTTAATGGCGTCATGCCGGCGGCTGCGATAGAAGAGCCAAACGATCGGAGCGAATTTCGTTCGCTCGTTCGTTCGTTCGTCCGTTTATTCGCACATGCTGGTGGTGGAGGAAGTTAGCTCAGAAGTTTACCAAGTGAATGATTGCATGCATTTTTATTTTAAATCATAAAAGTCAATTTCTCTGCAAGTGTTTAACACCTTTTCCCTGAGAGCGGCCATCAAAGTCCACCATTAGTATTAATGTCACGAGGAGATAGGATCGAGGCTTATTACCTGTTGACTGTTGGGTGTGATTGTTTATCACAAAAAAATCGAGCTGTAAATTGTTTTCATTTCAACAACATCCACGCGGTGCATCATCATTTGATACAAACTGCGTTTCTGTCCACCAGTGAAATTATGAAATACAACATTTTATCAGTCTCCCAGCGGCACCAGAAATGGGGAGACGATCAAGATAAAATGACCACCATTTAACGTTCAACGATAATGACTTATCGGATGAATTTATATCCGACGAAATCATTCCATTAATCTGATTATTAGCTAAAATGTGTACCACTAATTTTACTAATATAGAAGTTGGATTGATCGTAGTATGATTTTTTCTGTGAGCGTGTTTGTATCCCTTTGAAAAAAAAAATCATTTACAAAGTTTTTGAATACTTCCCCAGAATCTATAGAGGTAATAGTAAATAATATTTTATAAAAAAATCCTTTAATACATATTGCAGTTGAATATAGTAACATTTTGGACGTTAACAAATTTTCTCTCAATAATACATAATAAACTTGTTTCTTCCATCTACAATTCATTCTTAACACTTCATCGACCGTCAATCACTAAGTACTTGGTTTCGCGTGCATTTACTCCCAGTACCGGCTAATTGTTCATTACACATCGTGTTACGCTTACGCTAGAAAATCCATTGAACTTATAATTATACTACGAATAAAGATGAATGAATAGATGATGACCTACCTCATACCTCTACAAAGGTTTGAAAAGGTCGATTTATCTAATAGATAATATTTATGCTTAACCAAATAAATTTTATAATATGTGACAGGTCACCTGTTCGTTTATGTTGTTCGGGGTTCTATTTCAACCCACGGCATTAAAATATAGGAAAAAAAAAAGGCAAAACACACATCTATGGGAAAAATAAATAAGCTACTTAGGGACATTTACACAAAAATGAAACTATGCACCCAATTGATAAAAATAAAACCTATATGAAACGAAATAAAAATTTAATTAATAAAAGACGAGCTAGCTAGAATTAAAAGGACGGCGCACAGGCAACAAACATTACACGAAACCAGGGTTTATATACAGCAACCACAACACTACACACCACAAAATAAAAGGCTTTACGATTGGTACGAGTGGATTCCTGGCGGGATAAATCGATCCCAATTATTACTCGGCTGGTTGGAGGAAATTCCGGCCGGAGAAGAGGGCACTTGCTTGAGACACGAGATAGAGAATAGACGTATTCCATCCATCATCGTTGATAAACCTGTCTGAAAAGTTGTGTTCAGACTCCACTAGATAAAACGTCGGAGTTCATTTGTGCGCGAGTTCTGTGGTACGCGCTAGCAATAACTGTGCCGACAAACGAAAACGAGTGGAACATCCCGGTTCCTGTGCACCAGTCAAGGAACGGGAGTTCGAGGAGATATCGAGCCGAAAGAAGGAGCATTCTTATACCCAACCGGGGCAATATTCCGGTTAGAAACTGGTCCAGAAGAGGCGGAGGATACGGCGATACAGAACACCCCTAACCAGTGCAACGTTTCGGTCTGGAACTGGTCCAGCGGATGCAGAGGCAGTGGCGGGCCCTGACACAATACCCAATACACCTGTGAGTACTGTAATACAAAATAGGAGCTAGGGAAGTAGGTCAGAATCGAGCTAATAAACGCCGTCTCGTTAGGTAACCTATAAGAGTGTGTTTTCCTTTACTAGCTAATATAGAAAGGCTGTAATTGAGCCATCCTTGGGAGAGAATATAAAGAGTCCATGCGGGCAGCTGGACGTGACAGAAGGCTTAGTTTCAAATACTGGTCTATTACAAACGGGAAAATCCTTAGAATTGAACCAAATATCCAAAAGTGTCTACATAGAACATGACAGAGATATGCCACAGTTCAGAAATACTCGATATAATCATCTGATAAAGAGATAGTTTACGACACTTCTGAAAGAGCAATCCCCATTCCACGCACTACTACAGACCCCACATAAAATTTACATTATCCAGACCCACCAAATGTGCGCCCGTGGCCGAGTGGTTAGCGTCAAACCTAACATGCTGGGGGTTCGGGTTCGATTCCCGTTCTGGTCGGGGAAATTTTTCTTCAAAGAAATTTCCTCTGACTTGCACTGTGGTCACGCGTATTCTAGAGCTTGCCACTCAGAATGCATTCAAGGCGTGTTACTTGGCATAGAAATCTTAACTAAGTACTAATGAAAATGAACCAAGCAATACTACGTTGAGACGGAGGAGTTCCTCTAGGAACGTTAGTGCCATATAAGAAGAAGAAGAAGACCCACCAAATGCGCGCAAGGCTCAAACTTTCGTAGACAACGTTTATTTTTTTTAACTTTTAACATGAACAAAACGAAAAAAAAAAACCCATCATAAGTACGAACATAGCAGTTTAACCTGTGAATAAATTTTATAAATTCCAATCAATTGGAGACACAGATGAAAGATTTGAAAAAATGTAAGGGGTTGTGCCTAGGACACGACCGCATTTTTCGACGTAGAACTACGGAATTATAGTATTCAATCCCTTTTTTTTATCACTTCGAATATCATTTTAGAATGTATTGTAATTCTTGAAACAGCTTTTTAGAAGAATATTTTAGTGATGTGGAAAGAGTCGTAGTTTTATAGAATCAGTCGAAGATGGGTGATCGTTTCCCTCCCGAGAACAATACGATGAGCACAGTTATCGTGATGATCTTTTTTCAGTTGACTACACACGCTACAGGTGATTATATGTTTGTTCCATCAACACCATCCACATTGACAACATTGAGCTTCGTTTTCCGAATTTGTGAATCAACAAAACAAAAATTGGTTTTCAGTTGGAATAAACACACTATTAAAATGAGAATTATGAATGAAAATGAATTGAATTTCCTGTATCGCTCATCTATTCTATGTAAAATATTATTTTCAGAAACATTTCTCGTGCAACATTTTTCATCCACTTGCAAATAACATGTTTCTCCGTTACAGGGAACAAATGTTTGATACATAAAATACGATAGAATGAAGACAGCCCTAAATCTGTTTGCTGTTTGTGACGTATGTGACTTCAATTTGACTAAAAATGTGTTTAAATCTAAGATTACTAATTATACCTAGTTTGTAAGCAAACAAAATCAGTCTGTACGAATAGTCGAAGACGGTGTTAGAATAAAATAAATAAATCGGACAATTCCTTTCTCGAGTTTTTCTCTTATCAACACATTCGGCGACCCCTTTTTGTTTATATAGCAGTGTTTGGATTTCGATCAAAATCAAATGATACACAATGTGTCATGCAAGTAAACTCTCACGAACATATAACCAAATATGAGAGGATCATTCAGATACTTGTATGAATGTCAGCAATCACTTTTGTAACATTTAGTGATTAAACTAAGAGAGGAACGAAGACTGTTGTTTGCATATTCGAGTTTTATCAAACATGGCACACTATTTTCGAAGCCTTCATACAAGTTTGAACCGCATATATCGTCTCATTTTACTATAGCGAAACCCACTGCACAGACAAGTGTAAAGCAATAAATGATACAAGAAAAATTACGTCATCATTACGTCACCATTTGCGGAGAGCAGCGAATGGGAAAAGAGATATAACGCGAGAGTTTTTGCTTCTCACTGGAGCGGTGTTGCTAGTAAAACTATGCGGTCTATATGAATATACACATTTCAAGGGATAGCGGCGTTAAAAATGGAAAATATAATCTGACTACCCTTCCCTTAGCCTCTATCGAGCTAAATAATCATATAGTTTGCACTCTCTGAGACTTAAAAATCAGGATCTGCTACATTAGCTGAATATGAATCTTTCGCTTTGCGTTATCCGTATGATCCTGCTGTTTCATGATGCATGGAGAGGTCGGTATGCATATGTTAGAGGCAAAGAAGAAAATAAGCTTTCTGCACTGAAAGCGTATATGATAGCTTTGTTTGCATGCTGGTGTGCAATGAAGTGCGAGCTGATTGTCTCGTTCTCTTTTGTGTCGTGATTTGCAGCACATTACAACAATAGAATACCGCTGGGGGAAATGTTTCCTGAAAGATCATATTTGAACGAACGACAGCGATTTTTTCAATGAGTGGATCATTTGGCAAACACTGTTATATAGATAGAACACGATACAGGAGTGCGTTTTATCACATTAAAATCCATTTCCACTTTCGAACGAAGATCAATTTCGTTACCGCAAACATCAAATGGACTAACAATGCTTGTCAATATGTAATTGTAGAACAAATGCGATTTGAATCTTTCGAATTTTCCTATTTTGCTTCAGAGTTTTCAGAAAATTTTCAATTGTCATGTTTGGTTGGAATATGTGTATTATTTTTATGGGACCCCCTCTCCTTTCCAGAGTAGGAAGGGGTGTAATACCATCATAGAAACATTTCTCGTACCCAAAAACTCCCACATCCGTAATTTGGCATCATTTGCTTGATTAGTTCTCGAATTATGCAGAAGTTTGTATTGCATTTGTATGGCAGCTCCCCTTTAGTTCTCGAGTTGTTCAGCACCCCTCCGCACCCCCTTTTAAAGGGAGAGGAAAAGAGTGTCAAACCACCATAAAAACATTCATTGCTCCCTAAAGCCAAATTTGGTTCCATTTGCTTGGTTAGTTCTTGATTTATGCAGAAATGTATGCTTCATTTGTATGGCAGTCACAACAAACCCCTCCCCTCAGAAAGAAGAGAGGGGTAGTGTCTATTTACCATAGAAACGTTTGGTGTTCTGTTAAAACCTTTGCATGAAAAATTTGGCTCCATTTGCTTGATTAGTTTTCGAGTTATGCAGAAATTTCACTTTCATTTGTATGGCATTAATCATAGTGTTTTCTTCCGCGTGATTGTATGACTCTTTTGTTTCATCCTCGAAAATCTTCCAAGGGGTAGGTAATTTGGATAATGACTTAAAAATGCATGAAATGTCGAGATCTGTTGCTATCTCGAAAACAATTTTGGCCGAAAATCGACTTTTTGGAACTTAGCCTGAGTGGCCAAAAAATCAAAACTTTGAGTGCTTTGAGTCACCCCTAAATCATGTCCGATTGAGCTGAAATTTTGCACAGATAATTTTTTTTGGGCCAATAAACAAAATGTACATGAACGGTTTTTGTTGATGAATTTTTTTCCATACATCCATTGCCACCCTAGATTACGCGAATCGCGCGGAACGGTCGCAGATCGCATGTTGCCTAAATGTTGGATCAATGAAATTGAGACTTTATGCCAACGTCTGCATTATTGGTGCGTGTTATCTATTAAATAAAAATAGAACTAGAATCTGGCCAAGAAACCTGGTATCGATCCCAGAACACTGTTACTGATTGTAACATTATCCCAAAATACTTTACATAAACATAAGTATGTTTTTTTTTTCGA